>NC_140602.1:37580451-37772951 GCF_057381915.1 Diplotaxodon limnothrissa | reverse complement strand
AACTAGGGCTGATAGCAGAGGGAGCCTGTTTGTTAAAGCTTAGCAACATCCAGATATCTGGGCAAGAGCCACGAGAAGGAGAAGAATGGATTTATTGCAACATTTCCTAAGCTGCAACAAACCACTACGTTCACAGTACAATGCACAGTTCAGTCAAGGCTTAAGTGGTGGGTATACTCTTAAAGCCAGACAAATTGGGCCATTTCAGCATGTCTATGGTACTAAATCACTTACACTAAGTACAACAGTAAATTGCTGTAACACTCAAGCCAGTAGCGTGCCAGGGTAAATTTTTCAGGTTAGCCAGTCAGGTTTTAAACAAGCATTGTTTTCAGGAGCAATCAGCCCCTCAGTCAATCCCAGAAAGTATTTAAAATCCTTACCTCACCTCCCAAAATCCAAAATTGTGTGGTAATGGTATATTTTTAGTCTTACCAAGGTATATTGTGTCACAAAGACAAGTTTTCATTGTGGCAGCATATTGTAGTTGAAGAAAATCTTGCAAACAGCTGTGGATTTGCAGGTGGTTGGTGGTTCCCTACAAGGATCAGATCTAGTGTATTATATCTGGAAGAGCAGCTAAAAATAATACATGGTTACTTGAGTAAAAAAATAAAAGACTGTGGGTTAGAGCAGCTGATCAGTAACTTGTAGGTTGCAGGCTCGAGTCTTTGGATGTAACAAAAATAGTGATTGTAAAGGCAAATTTAGATACAGAGAATAAAAGTAAAATAAATACTGATTCATTTAGTTGGAGGAGGTTTTACATTAGTAATAAACAAGTAACAAACAGAAGGAATATGCATGTGTTTGAATTGTTCATAGCTGAACAGTTCAGCTAAGGACTATGTTTCCTCTGATTTCTGTCAGTCCTTCTGATTTACTGACAGGCTGATATTAGTTATTTGCCAGTCTGGCAGTGTTGGTATTTCCAACAACTGATTAAATGAAAATTACATATTATATAATTATATATTATCTATTTTATTATAAGTCTTTTTTTTATGTGTTGCAGAAAAATATTAGCAAATATATGGGAATCTCTGCGTGTTTGTATGTGTTAAGAGAGTGGACGGGTGTCCAGTACTGGAACATAAGCGTTTTCGGCCATTACAATGTGGACGCACAACTCTGTGAAAACGACTGAAAGCGCTAGTGTGGACGCGGAGCGTTTTCAGATGAAAATGCCATTTTCAAATCTATCCAGTCTAGTGTGGACGTAGCCAAAGATCAGCTTGTGTCAGCTTGATGATTATTAGTGAAGGACGTAGTGTGCCACAAAGGTTTTCACTACCAACAAAATATAAGGTTATACTTATTTCCAGAGTCAGCAATAGCAGGTGAACTCTTTATTTGTTAGCTTGAGAAAAGGGCCTTATTAAACTAGATAAGGCATTTTTGTACAGGTTATTTTGCAGCTGATAGATATAAAAATAAAATCATATATAATAAAACAACTAAGAATGGTGAAGTACATTCTTAGCTTTAACTGCTGTGTATCTCATTTCAGTGGCCAAACCAGCAGCCTTATTTTGACCTAGATTCTTAAATGAGAACTGTTTAAACATTAAAATGTTAAAAGTTCTGAAAGTTTTCTAAGTGCATAGTAGCTCATCTTGCTTGCTTTAAGGCACGAAGTTAAAAACTCTGTAATTCTTTCCTGAAAAACCTGAGAGATGGTTAATATTCCCATAGCGATGCAGATCCGGTTCATAGTCGAGTGTAATGTTTCAGTGAAGTGCTGAGAACAGGAGCTCCATGGCTTGTCACACAGCACAAACATCACCAATAAGGCCCCCCCTCCATTTATTTACTCTTTCACACTTTTGCTCATCTTCCTTATCATCCATCCATCTTTCCTTATCATCCCTTAGCCCCCTCCACAAGTGTATGCATCACTTATTTTTCCACATCTTTCACCACTCTGTAAATCTCCCCTCGCTAGTCACATTTTGTAAGTCAACATAAAAATAAAGATACTTGACCTCCATCTGTGCATTTTCTTCTCCTTCTTCTCCTTTTCCTTTTTCCTCTCTTTACTTCTATTAATGCTTTATTCCCAACTGCCATTAAGATTCATTTTCAGGCAAACTCGAATCAACAAATGCAATGGAAGTGTAATTGAATAATTTCCTTATGGGACACAGCGGCATAATGTGTAATTTCCTCAGTAAACAGCGTGCCACCATGCTGGTTTGTAATATGTTCTCACTCAATAGGCATTGCGCCCTGGAGTTGCATCTCAGATTGTGCAATATGAAACAACAGCCCAAGTGGGTGATGCTGAGCAATATGAACAATCACATCTTTTATGTTTCTTCATATTTCCCCAGATTTTCCTTCCCCTCTGCCAATTGTCTAACAATTAAAACCATACAAATGTACTTAATTAACTACAATAACATGCATTTAACTATCTGTTACTCGAAGTGTAATGAACCTTGTCTGTGCTCCAAAAAAATGGAACAGTCTGAAGCTGAATGCTCCAGTTTGATGCTGGGAAGTTGAGGAAATTGTGGATAAGAAAAAGAAAGGAGTAAAGGAGGAAATTGTGATTCCTTTAGATGATGGGTGAATTAGCTTGTCCAGTGACTGCGTTCATCAGGAAGTTAATTTGCTAGTGACTGTTGTGACTTTTGTGAGTGATGGCCTTTGGATGTGCAGTATTGAGTGGAATAATGACTGGCTGCTGCAGAGAAACCTGAGACTTCCTATGTAATTAGCATCAAAATAGAAGTTCACAAGAGTTCTGGCTTCAAGTATAAGATGCTGTGTTTATGGATGCTTATTGCAGTTCATTGCAATAAAAAAAAGATTAGTAGGACTGAATATGTAAGTTCAGCATAAATCCATAGAAAAGACGAAGCCTTGGTCATCAAAAGATATTACCCGGGATGTATATTTTTTATATGTGCACATCAGCAATCCTAGGATTGCTGTATGTGTATAACCATCAAATTTGCCTGCCTTGATCTGCGCACCATACCACGTAAATGACTTTGAGATTTTGTGTTTCTCTGTGTCTTAAAAAAGAAGACACACTCATAGAGCTCTTAAGGTTAACTGTTTGACTTCATGCCGCGTGATAGATGGATGGACAGTAGTATACATCTAATTGTCATTAACCTCCTGGAGAGAAAAGCCTGCTGTAATGGAGATTCTTATTACTGCAAGCCTTTATCAGCGAATAGCTATCTTCCTGCTGTTAGGCTAAGCCAATATGGAGATGACTGTCTGTCTTTCATAGAAGTCCTCATAGTTGAGAACATTACAGTTAATTTATAATCGCTTGCTGATTGCAATTCTGTTGATTTAGATAACTCTACTGCTATTTTGCACTTAAGATCTGTTAAAGTCAGACAATCTCTGGCCATCTCTTCTTTCATGACTTCTTCTAAAATGAGCTTAGCCACTGTATAGTGTATTTTAGAGTAAGTGGGATAAAAAAACAAAGACCATTTATACCTGCATCTGCCAAGCTGGGGCATTTTGACCCACATAGAAATAAATATAAAAATGCTATGCTCAACAATTATGATATGTCTCGCTCCCTAGGAAGACATTTTGTTTGAAAAGTATAAAAAATGGTTGTAGCTGTGATGTAACCGGTTGGTTTGTGAACTCCTGTTTTGAAGTCTTGAGATGCAGGTTTTCACTATCATCATCTTGGTGTTCTTAAACCAGATGTAACAAAGCAGTAGCAGATCTGACTGCGAAACTGTCATTGGAGGATTATCAGGGGGTGTGGTCACAGACTAACTCTTTAGCCAGTGATAAGATTCACAAAATTAACTGTAACTATGAACACAGTGTACTGCTTTCCTTGTAGTCACTTAGTGCAATATACCACCGTCACCATGACGTTGTACTGAAGCCCTTCGATGGATGTCATCTCAGATCCGTCATCCTAATGTAGGCCAGATACATGAAAATCAGGGTTCAGTTCACAGGAGTGATGAAGCAATGTAAGAAATTATTTTGACATGCTTTTAGCTTGCTAATCTTAGACGCTAGCACAGATCAAAGACCCAGCCACTGGATATAGTGATAAGAAAATGAATTGAAAGCAATCTAAACCTGACTGTAGAGGGGAAAATGGCTTTCTCGTTGCTGATATTGGACAGAGTGAAAAAAGCCTAGAGAAAAGCATGCTCCGAGGTATCCACATTCACATAGTTCTTTTAAAAATAGCTTTCTTTGTACAATACGGTGCATGCAGTCTTTTTATGTAGGCACGTAGGCTATATTTGGCCCTTGGCTGGTCTGTGTTTCTTTACTTCCAAGGAATCAAAGGCATTCAAGACAAAAGATCTTCCTCTGGTTCCAGTATTCACTTGCTGCTCTTTAGTGTTTGTATTTTTTAGTTACATTTTATTCTCATTCCTTTAGTGAGAAGCGTGGATGTCTGGCACTGTACTGATATTTTGGATGACACAGAGAATCCCAGGGTATAGTTGGTACTACTTGGGGTTAGAGCCTCACTTTTGGTTGTACGTTGAGACACTGTGGATAACCATTTAGTACATACGTAACATATTTCCTTGTGTATAATTAAAAAAAAAAAAAAGAAGCTATGACTGTATGCCGATTCAAGTGTCATAGTGTGCACTTGATCTCTAAATTGTAGAGGTGATCTTTTGCAGCATTTTGCCTCAGGTTTTGCTACCTTAACTATCACAATGAGGGCTATAAACTAAACTCTATGTTCAGTTTGCCAGCTCAGCTCACCTGAGTTTACATGTTCCCGTAGTATATCGACCATTCTATTGAGTCATTAAAGAATAGAGTCGCCTTGAGGGCTGTGTCTGCACCACGTGTAAAGAGGGATAAAAGTTTGCCAAGTGGAGTGTGTAGCTATATTGAGATAGTATCTGGGGTTTATTTGCCTGTATACATTTTCTCTTAGTCAGCGCGATAAAGTCTTAGATAATGCTAAATGGACCGTTTGTCTCCTTTGTTATCTCAGTCAGTCACATCACATTGGACACACATACTGTACTTGTGTGGACAGATCTGTATGCACATACACACTTGACGACAAAGGCAGACAAAACACACTCACTCAATCACACTTGGAGACAGGGCATTCAGGGCAGTGATTCCAGACATTTTTTAGAAATTTGGGCAGACAGCCCAAAAAAATTAATCAGTCGCACAAGATGAATTTTAATTAGATTATTTAAAAATCGAACCAAGATGCTGAAGCCAAGACTTAGATTAGGTTATTCTCATTGATGAAAGTGTACAATATGCATATTGGCCAACATTTGACACATTTTTATAGATGAACATAACATTTGTTCTGACTGCCAGTTACCAGTGGCTGATGCTGAAGATCAAGCACAGCTATGCAAACATTTTGGTCACTTTAAATATTTAGTATTTTATCTGCTTATACCACCAGGAAGTCCCAAAATCATTCTGCAGTGTCAACAAGCCCAAAGAAACAGCAAGAGTCATAGTGAGCTAGTTTTACAACTAGTAGAGTTCTGGAACATATTTGATGCCCCTTTGGGTCCTGATGTCAACATTGTGTAGTCACTCTAAGAAACTGGAGCAACTTACACAGCCACTACAGAGAAGAATTGTGGCATAACCACCAAGACACCTTGAAAAAGATTGCGCTAATGTACCTCGAAGTACCGGTGCGTTTGTAAATATACCAAGTAATGATGAGTATGATGTTTGTATGTGAGTATGATGAACAAAAACTATCCATGACATGACATTTCTTCTTTCTTCATACCCTTACATTATAGAATCCTAGCAACAATATTAGTGATTGTCTGTTTGTGTGTGGGCAGGCACATGGTTAAGATGAGATTGTTGTATGGTTAAATCTGATTTTAAAACATGAGCTCAGTCACTTGAACTCATTTAATAGGCATCCAAAAGCTGTTGTAACCCAGGATGTGAATCTCACTATGTCTGATTTGTTTAGATCGCACAGGAGGTTATTCAAATGGCTAATGTGTCTGTTAATAGTGAGGTAACCTGGTATGAAAATTCCACCGAATTTTGTCGGGAAGTGCTGTGAAGGCTGAGCAGACAATGAGATATTTGTGATGTCAAACACACCTGTTTTTTTGTTTTTCTTTTATCCTGAATAGCCCCAGTCACAAGGGAGATTTTACTTCATTACTGTTACCAATAGCATGTACAAGTCCCTTTATATTACATTTTAAAAACATAGTTAATTCGTTTTTGTTTAGACTTTTTGTTTCATCTAATAGCAGATCCATTGAAAGCGTACATGCATAGAAGTATTTGGGTATGCGGATAAGTGAGAGGTTCATGTACACATTGCTAATGTTAAGAAGCTGAGTGTGAAATCTTGCTTTATTTTTTATTCTAAGAAAAAAAAAAAGGACTTCCATTATTTAGCTGTTTTGAGTTAGTTTGGATACTACATTAGGCAGGTCTCCCTGAGCTGTTAGCCAAAAACCTGGTATGAAGTGTGTCCTTTAAAATTCTTCATAAAATTTAAGGAAACTGGACAAGTGGAAGACAACACTATAAGTGTCAGGCCTAAAAACATATATAGCAAATGAGCAGTATCTTAAAATCATAACCTTAAGGAATAGGAAAGGAAAGATCAAAACCCCGACACGGGACCTGAGAGACATGTTTGGCACTTCAGTTGATTCATTTGCTCCTCGTGGAAGCCTCATCAGAAATGTTTCAGTGCAACGGTGCCTGTAAAGAAGCCAGAAGGAAAGGCTGAGGTATTCCAAATTACATAAGAACTGGATTGAAAACAGGTCTTATGGAGAGATGAATCCAGATTTTAAAAAACTGGTTCAAATTGTCATCAATATGTATAGAGATTGGATGAGAGGTAAATCAGAGAGTGTCTACAGCTGTCTGTGACAAACTTTGAAGGCTCTGTCATAGTTTGGGGCTTAAATGCAACCCCAGAGTATTGGGGATCATGTCAAAATTCATCCCTACATCAGGTTCATGGAACTGTAAATGAAGTACCATTAGATTTCGATCCACCATATTCCAGCTGGAAGTCATCTTGTTGAAAAAGGCTTCATTTTTCAGCATGACAATGCAGTAAAAGCAAACCTAGATAGAAAAACACAGTGGAACCCTGTCAGTCATGGAGTGGCCTCATGGGAACTTGGATCTCAGCATTATTAAGGCAGTGTAGGATCATCTTGACAGAGAAGATCTTTGGAATATCCTAGGTTTTACCATTTTCCTATCAAAGTACAAATAAATGGGAGTAACTCAAGACTTTTGCACTGCACTGTAGATTTCAACCATATCATCCAGTCATCGCTGGCATGAGTGGACATGAGTGGATGGTGTAAGGCAAGTAACAGGACCTCAGTAAACAAGTTGAGATTTTTTATTATTTTTCTTATCAGCTGTCAGCCTGTCAGATATGTTACACATCAATGGGAAAGGAGAAGGAACATCTTGGTGAGAACTTATTTCTTTCACCTCCTCAGGTCCCTTATATGCAAAAAAAGCAAATCTGGCCAGACAAAAAGGAAAAAAAAATCACGCACACTGTATGCTCAATAAAAAAATTTTCTCTCCGTTTCCCTACATCAGGTTGATTAAAATAGGAAAAAAAAGAAAAGATGGTTGACTTGTCTGACATCTAGATATTATAGCCAGAGTGTTTGAGCTGTTGTGCTTTCTGTGCTGATCAAATATTCCATTACTCTGCCTGCTCCCCTGCATGTAATAGAGTGGACCATATCCATGTTCAAATAGTATTAGACTGTTAACACTCCCACTCTCTCACAACAGTATCCAAATAATTGCCTCTCTCCACATCTACCCGCTGCAGCTCCAGTTTTAGCTGGTGGTGTGACACCCAGTGTGTACAGCGGGTTGATGGAAATTATTGTTTCATCATGGTTGATTCAGAGAATGCCAACATCCATCTGTCAGAGCTCGAAGAGCAATATTGTTTTGCATCAGGTTTTCTTTATTTATTTATATTTTTAAATTGCTATGTATTGTTGATGATTTGCTTTGTAGAAGCTTTTCAGCAAAGTGGAGAGGAATTTATTCAAAATGACATTTTATTGATCTTAATGCAGAAATCTTCAGGCAACTCTTGCTCAAGAGTTTAAAGGTCATCTTATTACATTATTTCTATCAGGTGTTTTTTTTGTTGTTGTTGTTTGTTTGGTTTTGGGTTGGGTCAAACCAAGAAACAATTCTGGCCGTTCAAAATGCACAGTTCAGTTTAACTGTCCTCTTTTCGTTGCATCTTTGTGCACAGATCAATCTAGGTTTGACGAATCAAACATTTGGTTAGTCATAGAAGATCGTGTGGAGCTTATTTTTCTTCAGAGACCTTTTTCCCTGACAAGAACCTTTAGACTACAAAAGAGTGAGTTTCTTATCTTTGTAAGCTGATTAAAGTACAATTGACCTATTCAGATTTGTAAGTCTACTTAGTTTGAATACACATGCCAGTGTAATCTACTTCTTTTAGGTGTGTTGCTTCCTAACAATTATGTAGGAAAGTGAATTTTACAGTAAGTCTGTTTTATTGTGAGTGAAGATGGAAATTGTTTTGTTTTCTTTCTTTTTTCTTTTTTGTGGTGATGGCACAGTTTGCAGTTGGTTTCACTTGTTGCCTGTGGGCCTTCTGCCTCAATTGGCTAGCTTTCTACCCTTAAAGAGTATAGCTGTTTTCTGCCTTTGGAGACAGTTGCATCACTTTATAGGCTTATTTGTTTGTTTTAAGATTGCTCTCAGTTCCTCTCTTTCTCTCAGGTTTTCATAGCATGTTGGATGTGGTGTCACATTGTTTTAGATTGGGACAAAGAAACCGATTTCTTCACCTTCATCTCTCCCATCAGATGCACTTCTCCATGCTCTTTCTCCGAGTTCATTGCCCCTTTCCTCTCCGAAGCAGACAGATCCTCTCTTAACAGTGTATGAGAATAACTAACATGCTTTAGCAATTTTCAAAAATGAATACATAAGGAAATTCCCATAGGTGTGTTGATTTTGATACCTCATTATGGAAGCATTTAGAGAAGCTGGTAAGCCTGTAATTCAGACCAGCAAACACATGTTGGAAAGATGCCTCAAGGACGCTCGTCATGATGGCTGATCTTATGATTAATGATTGTCCTTGAGGACAGCTTGTTTGTAATATGATTTACCAAACTGACTGTGCATAGGCTTAACTCTCATCGGGCTTGCATGTTAATTAATTACACATAGACTGATTGCAGATGAGTTGATTGCTTCACCTTGCTCCCAGCTTATAGGAACAGTTTTATCAACGCTGTGTGGGGTTGTGAGATCTTTATAGCTGAGCTGTTTACTGCTGGCAATTTCTGCAGGGGATGTTTCTCTTTAGAGATGTATCTATACTAAGATGTATTTCTCAATTGCTCTTCTTTTATTCCTTTTTTGAAAATATCTTTGATTTATACCTGGATCCTTTTAGCTCGCAAATCTCGCTGGCAGGCTTAGATGATAAGTGCCTATAAGTGAAATATATATACACAGATCAATAAAAGGTTTGGTGGAGTAATACTTCCAGTGAGTTCCTTACTGAACACAACTTGCTCCTTTGATGTTGCTAACCTGAGCTGGATATGCTGACATCTAATAGCAGTAAACGATACAGAATATCATCTTTACATGATAAGGCTGTAATGTGCCTCTAAACAATTTCTGTCCCTGTTTTCTTAGGTCGCCACACTCTCCGTTCCCTCTTTCATGTGAAGCACTTCACTCTGTCATTCAACAGCTTAGGAGATGCCCCTCCCTTCAACCCACTCTCCTTTTTTGCCATCTGCTTTGAAATTAATGCACATGTTGAAAAGTAGGCTAAATCCAAGTGACAGCTTTTTCTCCCTCCTATTTTTAAAGATATGCTGCAGGCAGTGTCCAGCTATGTGGGAGATGGAGTGGAGAGAGCTGGTTTATCAAGCTGCTTCTGCCTCTCAGATTCTCTCACCTCTGCCCTGAGGGATGCTTCTGAGACCATAGCTCATAGCATCGCTTTTCTCAGTTTGCGATCGGCTGTGTTGCTCTTTCACTGCTTTCATTTTCTTGGCCATACTTCTGTTATGCATCAGTCAATTAAATAACACTAAACTATTCCTTTTTCATAGACATTCAGTCAGTTCCTCTGGGATTTCTGTTTTTTGTGATTTTTGAGGGTCAGCACAAATGGATTTGATGAAAATAATATTTAAAACTGGCTGAAATTTAATTCTGTGCTAGTTTGCAGTAAATTGTAGAGCATATAATGGCATGTTAGTGCCACAGAGTCACTTAGTTTCAGGAGAATCATTTTTTGGGGAGAGGGCTTGTGTCAGTCACTGAGAGCCTCTGTTGTAAGACAGCTGAATGCGCCTATGTAGCCGTTTGTAATGTTAATGTTTCTGATGGTTATAGAGAGAGGTGTCAACAATTCTCTCAAAAAAATGTAATGCCTTGGGTGTTCATTTGTGATAGTTTCAGTTTTTGCTGTTTTAAAAGCAGTTAATAAGAAAAAGAAGCATAGCCAGGTTAAAGTCTCAGAACCTGAGTAACTTCAAAGGAAAGAAATAAATAAAAAACATTTTTTTTGCTTGTGACTCAATATAATTTTTTTCCGGTGATTGTCGAATGAAGACAGGCAGGTTTAGAGTGCAATCTTTTAAATGGACTGGTTCTTAAGTAGCACTTTTCTAGTCAATTCAAGCACTCAAATCGCTTTCTTACTACTAATCGCATGCACATAAGTGTTTTTTGCACATAAATGTACAAACACTTGCACTCCTGGATCAGTAACTCTACCTTCTCTACCTTCTGAGCCACAGCTGCCCCATCCTATTGCTGATGATCTATGTTATTTAGCACTGTCTTGCTGAAATAAGCAGTACTTAACTGGAGGAAAAGAAAGATGTAATCTAGATGGAAGCATATGTCAATCCATGTCTACACTGAGTGTACACTGAGTCATTGTACACTGGATTAATGCATTAATGCATGTAAGTTCAACTAGATTGGTATTTTAAATGCACATACATTCATGGTGAAGTGTGATCATGAAAAATCTGTAGAAGCTGTTAAAATGTGAAGGAAAGAGATTGATTTGTCTTAATGTTCTGTTTCTGGTACATTTTTAAAGCTAACATGAAATATTTTATAGCATTTCACATGAAGTGCACTGCGCCCATACAGTGGTACAGAAATAGACCACTCATATTCATATCTTTTGAGCTATGAAAAGAGGTGTAACCTTGTATTTTTGGGGTCTGTTTATACTGCTGCCATGTTGTGGATTACAGACACTGTACGTGGGCTAAAGCCTCCAATTAAGAGACAGCCACAGTGTTACATCTGAAAGGCATAAGCAGCTACATATGGCCATGCACACGCTCTCTTTCTCTTTCCCTCTCACTGTCACACACACCCACACACACATAATATACACATAGTCTTTCCACGCTTGAGGCTTTGGGCTGTGATCTTTCCAAAGGTTTCCTCCTGTGGCCCGTGTGCCAGACAGTCTGGAGAGCTGTGGAGGGGCTGGCGTCGCCTCGCCTGCTGGATGAAAAAGCCAGTAACATTTGCTTTCCGTGGCACAGCAACCAGCTTCCTCTCTTCTCCGTTCCACCTCTCCTGCCCTATCTCCCACCTCCCCTGCTTCTCCTCTTTAGGAGGATTACCGGCAGAAACTGGACGTTTGATCCTGCCTTGCTATCCACCATTGCTGTATCCGTCTGACAAGGCTCTTTGTTTCTTTTACTCTTCCAGACGTCTCTCTTTCTTGCTCTGACTGTGTTTAAAAAAAAGATAAAAGTTAAGCCCTTTTGCTGTCTGCTTTTTGATGTCTCAGATTTAGCTCCGGTCTACCTCGAAGGACCCAGGACAGGTGGATCACAGATATGCAAAAAGTTAATTCAATTTTAACTGGAATGGAGCATCGAAGATCATAAAGACAGTTGTTGATAACTTATGACTGTTTCCTTTGATAATGTAGAACGAGCAGTGTAAATGGATAATTAACTGTCATGAAGTGACGGGTTTTCTCAAGCAGCAAAGCTCAGAAATATATAAAAACATAGCAGGCGATGACTTGCATGCTTTGTAAGGGCTTTTTTGTCTGTGTTTTTCTTACCGCTGTGACAGTGTTGTTCATGATTAATTGTGAGGGACAGTGCCAACAAGCTTTCCTTTGTAATTTGCAGCAGAGATGTAAACAGGAAGTGTGCTCCCAATACATAATGTTGTTGACTCAACTACACAGGGTGATCAGGGCCAAAAAAGTTTGATGTCATTGTGATACATTGTGACAGAGGACAGGATTCACTGACCTTAAGCTGTCAAGCTAAAGTGTAAACAGAGTTGCTTCATTAAGGCCTGATGGTTGCGTGACTAAGTTGAGGAAAGCCCCCCAAAAAAGAAATAACGCCCTTTCAATGTAGGTAGTAATTATAGGATTGCAAGCAGCTCTTGAAATCCAAGCTAACTGTGATTAATTTGTATTGACACTTGTCACGTTGCTTTTAATATTTGTTGAAATAAATAAACGCTGTTATTACAGAATATTATATAAGATCAGGTGGACTATACCAAAGGAACTGTAGAAGTGAAAAATACAAGTTACAGTTACAGTAATATTTATAAATATTTATAAATGTTAGTTTTTTTTTCTGTGACATAACTTTGTTTAAAGTAGCAAACCGGACATCATATAGATCAAAAATGTATATATTATATACATTTTTGATAGAAAACAACACTCAGTGTTTATCAGGAGCATCCTTTCTGTCTGAATGAAAAGGCTGTTAATATTCAGTCCTTATTCAGACGGTAATGGGCAAAGCAGAGGCCAAAAATACTTTGCAGTAAGAAGCAATGCGCCTTTCCTTCTGCTGAGTCTAAATAATAATCTATTTATCAAAGTTGGGCAATCATAAATAGGTGTGACTTTAAGCTGAGAGTAATTATTTCCTATTATCCTAATAAAGACATTGGAAATTTCAAGGGAAAAAAGTATAATGGATGCTGAAGGTCTGGTATTTTATATAGAGCAACAGCTCGCATACCATAGTTGATGGTTCCATCCTCGGACCCTCTAGTCTTGGGTAAGATACTAAACCCTGAGTTACCCCTAATGCATCTGTGTGAGTGTGTGAGCATTAGGTTAATCGCACTGAGACAGAGAAAAAAAATGGATGTGTGCATGGATAAATGAGGCTTGTGGTAAGAAAGCAATTTGAGTGCTTAAATAAAGTCGAAAAGCACTATATGAGTACCATATTTTTCTATGGCTTTTTCATGAAGAATATAAATTTACATTGGATACGGACTGACTGATTAGATGCATGCATTATGTGAACGAGTTGTTTGCTGTTCAGACAGCTTTTTGTTAAGCCTGTTGTTGTAACGGGAGTGCTTCTTATGTAGTGCAAGTTACTTTAGCATAAAGTCTAGAGCAGCCAGGGATCCACCAAGCTTCCAATTAGTAGATGACGTGCTCTACCTCCTAGGTAATGGACACCTCATTGCAGTTTTAGGTCACCATTGTCCAGTATATCACTGATAGTATATAAACTATATCTTACAGCATCCACCCGTCCAATCACCTAATCTGTAAATTGGCTGATTGGTGCATTGTGTGTCACATCTAAGCTGTATGATGATTGAAGCGGGCTGAGCTCGGTCCCACAGCCAGTTGGATAATTAACAGGCTGTTCTCCATGTTAATAGCATTAGTCACCTTGGAGATAATCACAGGCATCTAGAGCACAGAGCCGCAGCCCCTCAGTGTACCTGATAGCCTCCTTAAACAAAGAGCTGACAAATAGACAGCACTAGCTTGTTGACTTTTGGCATAATGTATTTCTTTATTTGTACTAATTGGAAGGTTGGTGGATCCCTGGCTGCCCCAGTCTGCAAAAGGAATAGTACAGGACTATTTAATCTTTGAGAAACCCTTGTTTGACATTTGTGTTCTCAAATACACCTGCAGCCATGTGAAAATCAAAACTTAAATCCTGTGAAACACTAAGTACAATTCATGATTAAGTAGCTTGTACAGTAGAACCACCTTTAGTAGCAATAACTTGAGGTAATAGTTTTCTGTTTGATTTTATCAGTCTCTCACATTGTTTGTTCTCCATCTCCTGCCCATGATTTCAATAGTGTTGAGGTCTGGAATTTGATTGGGTTAGTGCAACAGGTTTTTTTTCAGCCACCGTTGTAGATTGCTGGTGTACTCGGGTCATTGTTCTGTTGCATAAGACAGTCTTAGCTGTCAACACACGACCTCATATTATACTCTAATACTTTGGAATGAAGAGGAGTTCAGAGAGATCAGTGCCTTTAAGGTGCTCAGACCCTGTAGCTGCAAAAGCCCAAACCACCAGTGTGCTTAATGGTTGGTATAGGGTGTTTGTGCTGATATATCGAGTTTGGCTTTCTCTAAACGTGCCTCTGTACATTGCAGGCAAACAAGTTGTCTTTGTGTTTGTCTGTGCAAAGGACATTGTTCCAGAGGTCCTGTAGTTTGTTCAGATGTAACTTGGCAAACCTAAGCCATTTAACCATGTTCTTTTTAGAGAGAATAGGCTTTCTCCTACCAATCCATACTTTTTCAGTGTTTCTTAAAAAACAAAACATGCTAACTTAGGCCTATAGAGTCTGCAATGGTTTTTTTGTTGACATTTCTCTGCACACTCTGACCTAGCTTTCTTCGTGTTAACTCATACCTGAATGCTCCAGACCAGAAAACTGCCAAATTTTTAGTTTTTGTATAGGTGGCCATGCTTGATGATGATCATAGAGAACACATAGTTCTGCAATTTATTTTTCCTTTTTTTCTTTTGTTATTCTGGGATTCGTTGCATGTGTGACTAACAGTCTGTAATTTGGAAAAATATAGAGACATATCAAAGCTTATCAGTGTGTTTCACACTCTCATCTGTTCGGATTGGTTGCCAGAAGCTCATATGGTGATTTTGGCTTCCAGTCAAATATGATTCATCTGTATCTGATTCTGTTTTTCACTACAAGCATAATTTGTTTTGGGGCCACAGAAGTGTTTTTAATTAAGTTACTTATGATGAATCTGAAATGTTAAGAGAATGTTAAAGTCGTTGTATGTGTGCTATGTAAAAAAAAAAAAAAAAAAAAAAAAAATGGAAGGGGAAAAAAAAAAGTCTATACAGATTTCAATTCATAGTTATTTTTTCAGCCTTCTTTGAGTCAGCCTTAAGGAAATGCAGCTCTGCATCATATTATACAAGGCAGTGACTTAATGAGCCTAACGAATGTAGCCATGTTCGGTTAAGTTAGGATCATTTTGTCTAAACTATGCATTTAAAATGAGTATTTGTTTTGAGCCTTTGTTTTGTGTGGAGAGAGCTAATGGGTAATTTATCTTACTGTGAATCTAAATCACCGCAATGAGTCTCACGTTGTGAGGGAAACTCACAGGGGAAAAAGAATAGATGCAGTTCTCCTCTCCATGGCCTCGTGTCATAAATTACCTGGCCATTGATCCATGGGTGTCTAAGATTCTCGGTGGACCTCCTCCACACATTCATCAAGCTTTAAGTCTGCAGCTAATGCCTCAAACACACACTCCTCTCCGGAGGGTCAGCAACATGGCCTGTTGCTTAGATACAACACAGATTTGTATTTATATGAAGAGAAGATTGTACCTGGAGGGCTGCATAATGCACCAAGATGTTTGAACATCTTGGCCTGTGTTAGATTTTTGGTTTAGTATTGAGAAGACACTTTTCATACGCGTAAAACAGTTTGAACAACACCTGCAGAAAGGAGGAAGAAAGCCTCCTGTCTGCCTGATTCTTTGAAACTTAAAACATAAGAAAATATAAGAAAACATATCTTGAATCTGTTTGAATCACATTTGGGAGGTTAAGAAGAAAATCTGAAATAGGAAATTCAGGTAATGTAGAATTAAGTGGCAAATGCATTTGTTCCTTAACTCATTTCCATTTTCTCTGTCAGCTCTGCGCCAATCACATGTGTTTTCATTTCCTCTGCAATATTCTTTGAGCAATTTTTGTGACAAATGCAATCAGTGGCAGAGTTGTCACTGCAAAGTGACAGTGCTGATGACTTCATAATCAAGTTGTGTTGATGCCAATCATTATATTCATACAAAGTTTTTAACTCTGAAGGCACATACAAGTTGAGCTGGTTGCAAATACAGGTGAAAGCAAAGAACGAGCCTCTCGTTCCAACAATAAACTTCAGTTTTATTGCCCTGCATTTCAGTTGTCAACAGTGTTCATTGTTGCACATTGCTGCTTTAAGGAGTTCTCTTCTTGTTGCCGACTTTGTTTGCAGTGCTCCATCTGGGATTTGAGAATATATGTACAAAAATTGTGGCAGTCCATTCAGGAGATGTTCCAGAGGAAGACCTGACCTGTAGTTCTAGTGAAGGAATCAGTAAAAACATTAATTTCATTCTCTATAAAATCACAATTCTTGAAATAGTTATATACATGCAACAGTCTAGATGAGAGTGGTTAACCATGTGACTACTGAACAGACCACTGTTATGAACATAGTGATACCATAGTGATACAGCAACATCAGGAAGAAGGAACACGAGAAACTTGAGAAGTACCAAGGACTCAGAGAAGAGCTCAAGAAGATGTGGAGGGTGAAGGTAGCAGTGGTCCGAGTGGTAATCGGAGCACTAGGTGCAGTGACTCCCAAGCTAGGCAAGTGGCTCCAGCAGATCCCAGGAACAACATCCTAGATCACTCTCCAGAAGAGTGCAGGACCCTCAAGCTCCCAGGCCTCTGGTACAGGACCTGAGCTCGAAGGATAGACCGCCCAAATGAACGAGAGGGGAATTTTATCTTTTTTTATATATAAAATTAACATAATGACGTGATAATCCATAAAGAATAGTATCCCATCTTGCACTGCTACTAGTAATTTTAACTCATTCATAAGTTGTAGTTAAGGTCCCATTTCCTTTCCCACATAATTATCCATGAGAGCATGCTCTTTGTTCCTAGCGTTGGTCATTTCCACATCAAAAGGTAAAAAGGAGGAAAGTACAGTACGTTAAGACACACCATTCCTCCTTTTTTCAACATTACCTTTAACTCTCTCCCATTGAAAAAGGCTTTTCATTCCCATGAAGATGACTCTTTTGTTGTTGTTATCTTCAGGTTCACTACTTTCATGTGGGAAGCATGTTACTGATGGCTTGTTACGCTTGTGCAACTAATGCATTCTTCCTCACACTGTGTGCTTCTGATCTCATACCCAGTGTTAGTGCTTGTGTTTTTATGAGTAGCCAGTGTAAGGGTGAAGGTAGACTTGATTAAATTATGCTCTACAGCTGTGGTGACTTTCTTCCACTGGAGTCTATGATGCTCTAAGCTGAATTATCTTCCTTTGTAATGGAGATTAACCTCACTAAAAAAATGTACGTAGCCTATTTAACTTCCATATTTTAACATGGGCCACGTGAGCCTCACTAACGAAGCAGTTCTGCCTCGACTGCTAAGGGTTGTACAAGATTTAAAACTGTGGTCAATCCTTCCCTGCTTACAGGCTTTTAGGGGTAATAGGATAAGATTAACACATTTGCATACTATTGTCATGAATTATTCATGCAGTGTCCTCTTCTCTAATTTGCAGGAGCAGGGCCTGTCTCCTCATTCACTTTAACATCTGGGTGACCTGGAAGTGAAGCAAAAGAGCCCCAGTGCCTATCAATCCACTCTTAGTGTCACCTGGCACGTGCCACCCTTGTATTAGCTTGGTACTTACTATAGCTCAGCCAGCCATGTGCACTAGGGTGTGGATTGGAAAAACTGTTGCAATTTGAGATAAAACTATGGTTTACTTAAACATATTGTCCAAGTATTCCTAATGCATTTATTCAATTTTATTTTTAAATGTAACTTTCATTTTGCATCCGTTGCATGTCTGCAGCCCTGGAAACTCAGATGAATCATTGGCTCTTTTAATGTTCATCAAAGCAGACATTGATCACAAATAAGGAAGTCCCAAGAACACAGAGAGGAACTTTGCACTCGTGTTCATATTGATTTTGTTTGTTCCTTTTTTGCGCATTTAAAAGAGAATAGATACAACATGATAGCCTGACAAGAATGAGAGCTTAACTCACTGGCGTTGACACTGGTAAGACCTCATGATAATTTGTGGGGCAAATGCTAAAGACTATTTGGTATTCAGTTTCCACATAACAGATAAGTAGTTTTTTGATAAAGCCAGCTAGCGATGTAATATCTTTGCAATTTGCTAAACTGGTAATTACGCTGAAAATTATGGGATTTAAAAAATGGCTCAACACAACAAGCTGGAGATCACCTCAAAGTGACTTTACAAAATTAGATGTAAAAGCTGTTAAAGACTGCCAATTATATACCCAATATGAGCAGTCAATTAAAAATAACAGCATGCAAGTTTTCTAACTAAAGTAGAATATATCAGTTTTCTTTGTTACCTTTTATTTTAGGTAAATAACCAGTAATAATAAAGATACCACTGACACCGGGTGTTTCCTGGTTTTCAGTTTCTTTCTACTTGTAGTTGGAAATCATCATTTTCAATTGGAACAGCCTCTCAGGTTGAATTTTAAACTCTGAAAGTCAGAACACCCCAACTGCCAATCTTAGATGGCAGCTGTTAACATAAACAGTAGTAAAACTGTTAAACTTTTACTCTGTCGTGCATTTGTGATTTGCCAAATAGGCTTTTGGTAGATCATTGACCAGAGTCTGCCTGTGAATGTGCTGCAGCGGTGTTTTAATGTGCAAAAAGAAAAAAGAGCATTGTTTTGTATTGCTAATGAGTGGCTCAAAATGTTTGGTATAAACAGCATGTGCAAATGAATACAGCGCTGAGAATTATGAATTATGAGCATTATGTAACATGCATGTGCTTATGCTGCTTGTACTAGGCTGAAAGTATTAACTTTGTCTGACCCTTCTGGTTGTTTTTAGGTTATAGTCATAACCATCCATCATATATTATTAATATCTACTAAATCTAGTAATATATGTCAAATATTTTACAAATATTAATTTATCATTTCACAGCACTAGCAATCTGGTAGAAATGTTTTGTGAATTTTTGAAGCTCTTTTTCCCCTCACCCTGTTCCTTTGTTGGCTAGTGATTTAGGCTGAATGGGGTTATTACACAGCTGGTGTAATGGAGATTTTATGTCTCGAGTTTAGCACTTGGATGAGGCATATTTGGGAAGACTGAGTGCTGATCACTACAAAGCATAGACCACTCATTACCAGAAAGCATTTGCCTCCCTTGCTTGCATCATTAACAAAATATTTGAGATCCATGATCACCTTTGCGTTTGGATGCATGCACGTGCATCTTGGTAGGTGTGCAAATGTGTGTGTTTAGACAGCTTAGTCAGCCTTATGCTTTAGTCTTTCTGAGCTCCTTTTTGCTGCTCTCCCTCACCTGCTGATGGCTCTCTTCCTGCTGTTGTAAAGATACAGAATGATTCACAGCCTCTAGTCACAACATGGGGCTCCCAGCTCCCAGACAGGCATCAGTCTCTTTCATTGACTGCAGTTCTGTGACTGACTGTCTGAGTATCTGATGATCTGATCTGACTCACCTCAGTCTGCTGCTTATAAAGCCCTCTCCTCTCCTCTCACCATTTAGTTCCCCTCTTATTTGACTTCAATTGCTTTACGTGCTAATTATTGCTCTTCTTCTGAAAGTGCATGTATTGGTAAAGTTATGTTTCCCCAAGGGTAACGGTTCTAAAATGTCCAACAGTGAAAAGTATACTCTAGTGAAATGAAAATATAATCACTACCTTTGGAAATAAGGTGAGCCAAATGCACGATACTGTGTTTGCAACCTTATCTGCAAGCTATACCTAGTGCTTGTTATCGTGTCTGGACAAAATAGTTTATCTGAACAACCTACTGCATTGCGTTGTTTTTGAACGCACCCTGGACTTGTTAGATGTGCCTTGCTGCATACACTGCCAAGTTTATTAGAAACAGTTTTTTCTTCATACAATTTTTTTCATTTGTTTAAACTGTATTCTCTTCTTTGTTATATCATAATGGTTCTGTTAAAATACATTTAGATTTATATAAAATACTATTACTGTTGTTTTGGTTTCACTGATGTCACTGTCTTTGCTTAATGGGAACTCTTGCCAGACACATCTGGTACCAGAAACAAAGTTTCTTTCTTTCTTTCTTTCTTTCTTTCTTTCTTTCTTTCTTTCTTTCTTTCTTTCTTTCTTTCTTTCTTTCTTTCTTTCTTTCTTTCTTTTTAATGTTTTGTTTGTAAATTTGCATCTAATTTGTGAAGCGATAGGGGCTAATTGATTCAGGAAACTGGTTCTGATCAGATCAATTTGGAAGCAGTTCTTCTAAATTCTAAGCCTTACATACAACCTCCTCTCTTTTTTGTTATTTCTTCCCCGTGGGCTGTGATCTGCCCCACCTCATTCCCCCTTTTCCCAGACACCAAAGAGCTACAGTTTTTTTTTTTTTCTTTTGGGGGGGAAGCAAAAAACAAGTCACAGTTCCCTGTTACACTTCCTCTCTCCTTCCATATTCATTTGCACACTTTTCTGCATCCCATTTCTCTAATTTGATGTTGTGCGGTTCCAGGAGGAAGTTCTAATTTGTATCTTCTTAGATATGAGCATGTAGTGGGTGTGTGCAGATAAGGACCACCCTCCCACAGGAATAATGCATTATTCTCTGTGTGATGTAGCGTGGTGATATGGTGGAAGGGCTTGTCAAGGATGTGATGGGTCTTTGTTACCTGACTTTTTCCTTTTTTTTCCTTCCTCTTGCCTTCTATCTCGGCACTCCTCCATGCCTTCCTGACAAGTGTGCCTCTTTAAAGAGCTGTTTGCTGTTTGACTGAGAAGTCAAAATCAGAACATTGCTCCAGTAGTGCACACACACCACCTTGTAAAAAGCCTCATCCCATCTCTCTCCCTCTCTTTCTCAAAAATCGTATTTAACTCCTAGACTTTCACTTTCTATCTTCTAAACATGTGATTTAGTTGAAATACTTGCACTGATGCCTGAATCTGATTATTACTGAACTTGCTTCTAGATTGAACACCTTTAGAAGCACGATTTTCAAACTAAAGTGAAGTAAGAGGAGTACTGGGTTGACACCACGTTGCCTTCAGGTGGCAAAGACTCAAAGCAAACAATAAACACACTTGTGTGCTCAACAGAAATGCACACAAGCTCATTTGTTTGTTCACAGTTGCGTTTTTTTTCCTGGTATGTGGGGGAGGTATTTATGCAAAATACCACGTCTCTATTTCCATCTTTTTTTTTCTCAAGAGTGTTTTGTAGGTTTGAAGAATTCTTAGACATCAGGTGCACGCAGCAGAACAAGCACGATAACAGCCATTGTTTTAGTCATACAGCCACACGTGGGAGTTATCTTCTTTTTGTTAGTAAAGTTTTGGAAGTAGACTTCATAATCAGTGAATATGTCTTTAATGAGTCTATGCTGGAAAATAGTGACAGATGCTTATCATAGAGGCCCTAGAGCATAAAGGTAATGTTGTTTGGTAGTGGCTCCATGTTATAGTGGTTAATACAGTTGCCTGAGACACCAAAGATTCCTGGTTCCAGACAGTTAAAGTGACTGCTTACCTTCAGGCTTCCCACACACAAGACATTTTCAGTTTCTAAAGCATCTGCTTGTATTAGTTCTATTATTATTATATTTTGTTACATACCTGACTGGTGGGAATAATGCCAACGTAAAGCCGCTTTTTCAACAAACTCAAGTCCCGAAGTTTTCTCCATGGTGTGAATGCCTGCCCAGGGTTTCGCTCTAACTCACATTCTTTGCCTCCTTTAACACCGAGTCTTTTGTTTGCTCAGAAGAGTTTTCACAGTTTCTCCGATTGTTGCGCCATTCAATATTTCGACAACATGGGGAAGGCTATCAGTGGCTAACAAAAGCACTGTCCTCCAGTCTTTCATCTGGTGGCAGACACACACACACAAACAGAACTGCATGGCTAACGTGACACTTATATTCAACCAGTGTGATTGCTGGTGTTATTATTATTCAACGACCAGTACCACCAGATTGTGCAGGAAACGTTAAAAATGATGGATATACGATTGCTCTGAGTTCATGTAACTTTGAATTCTCCTTAAATTAATAAAATATACATAGTTGGTGAATTTTAATTAAAATTCTGATGTTTCTTTTTTATCAGTGTCTCAATGCGAGATGCACTTGCAACCCTCTAAATAAAATTCAGGATTTTCTGTGCTTTGCCTTGAATTTGTTCCAGACACTGAGGTAATACTTGATAGATTGTGCTGAGGGCTACATCAGCTTAAGGGGATGACCATACTCTGTTTTCTATCAAGTGCACCCACTCTTCCCACTCTAGGAGAAAAAGTATATGTATTCTATTTATTTACTTTTTTATCATTATTTTTAACTTCGATCATAGCAACTGTGCTTATTCCTACAGTGGTTTTCTTATCGCCAAATATACATTTGAATGTCAGACACATCGCCCGCCTGCTGATCCATATCTGTAGATTCTCTCTTTCTCTCGTTTGTAAACCACTCCAGCAAATGTTACCTTTTCTTATCTGAATTGGGAAAATAAGCTTTTTTTCTTCACCCCATTCACAGCACGTGTGGATCTGTAGACAGGATAACCTTGGTTGCTGAACTGTAAATGTCACTGTGGCTTGCTAGCCAGTTGCATTTCTTTTCACAGGCCAGTGTGGCTCTCTTACGGGGGCACACCCGTGACACCAGGACTAAGCAGATGTGCACACATGAATGAGAATGAGTCAGCAGGGCTCTCACTGTTGACCAGGAGAGGCTGGCTGAAATATCATCAAATGCCAGAAATACTTGACAGATGAAAGATTATCAAAGAGATAATAGCAACAAACACGATGTGCTCTGCAAAAACAAACCCCCCCCCCCAATCCCTTCAGGGTGAAAACCAAGGCTGAAGAAGGTGATGACCAGGCGCAGCACCAGGACACACTATAGCTCATCAAGCAGCAGAAAGGCACAATGCACACCTCTCAGTGCCTGGAAAATGGATAATACTGCACCTGAAAACCCACTGGAGCTTATTGTTGCTGCCTTTGAAAGGATTTTAACATTAACTAGACATCAAGTGTGACTTGCAAGGCTTCTGGTTAATTTACTGGTTTTATCCAACAGCTATTACAAAGATGGAGTATGTTGTCAACGCTTTTACTAGAATCAAAGCAATCAAGTTTTTTGTTTCATACATACTCACTCATTTATGTCTCCTTTTGTGTGTTCTTTCTGCTTCCATGGCCATCAGTTTATATCGCTTGCATGCAGAAAATTGAAAGGGCATATCTAAGCAGCATCTGGATTTGCATGCTAGGTAATTTGTTCTTCACACAGAAAGATGGTAGATGGGAGGCAGTTATGCTTATTAATATTTCAATACTGCGGTTATTGGTCTGTGCCTCAGCCCTCAAGGTTTATCTGTGTGATGGCGTATTTTGGGGACTGAGACCATCAATATTCGTGGCAGGAGGGTATTATGCAGTTTATTATGAGCATCCTTTGCCTGCTGTAGGTTCCCAACCATTGCCCCCAAATGGCTCTTCAGTCTCAAGATCACTAACTTGTGATCTTGAAACAGTGTTCAGCAATTTATTTATTTATTTTACTGCCAGTGTAAAAACAGAGGGTGCCTGACTGTCATGCATTAATTTAGACTGGCATACTGGCCAGGGTAGTTTAGCGGTCTGCAGGGTAGTTTTACGTTACAGCATCAGTGGATCTTGCTTAAAGTGTGTAGTTTAGAGATGTTTTATGCATATACTCTTTATATAACAGGTCGATGAATTTGGTTAGCAAAGGTGTATGAATCAACTGTATGGTCCATTGCCCATAGGTCACAGATAAAATACTAGAATTTCAATTACCAGTCTTCTTGACTGTACTGTTAGTAGCATTAATGCTATTAGAATATTATTGTGGTTAAACCCCCCACCAAAAACCACAAAGTGTGCACTTTTGCAATTTAAAAAAAAGTGTTTAATTGGATCAATTTTTTTTTTAAAGGGAAAATGGGAGAAAAATGGGCCATTGTGTTGAGATCAACTTTTAAATCCTACCTTTTTTGTGGAGGGGGTGGTGTGTGTGTGTGTGTGTGTGTGTGTGTGTGTGTGTGTGTGTGTGTGTGTGTGTGTGTGTGTGTGTGTGTGTGTGGGGTCCTCCTTTTTATATAAAAAAAAATGAACAGATTAAGAAGCTGAATGCTTTCCTAGCAATTCAGAGACAACATCATTAACTGCATGGACTTGTAAGACTGTGTCTCTACCTGTATATACGCTGAACATTGGAATATTCACATTTCTGTAAAATTTGTAAGTTGCACATGGCATTTTAAAAGGAATTTGTGTAATTGTTGTTGGACACTCTTGAGACCTTTCAGTATGAGGTAAATGTCAGAAGCCATCAGGTCGAGTGTACCTCGGAGCAGGTCTTTGCTGCTGGGCTTGTCCAAGGACACCTTGTCTCCTCTCTTTGCACTCCTTATTTCAGTCTGAGGAACAGCCCATCAAACTCAGGAGAAGCAATCATCAGTTTCATATTTGGTGCTGAAAACCAACACAAACACATTGGGAAGGGATAAACTGGGGCAGCCTGGCCATCATTAACCAGGAAATTATCTATTTCCAAGAATGCTGTGGCACTGAATTATAATATTAAACTGACAACATGTTTCCAAGGAAAACATACTTCTTGTTTAGTCATGTTGATAAACACCTAAATGAGTCCAAGATGTGTTTTTTTTGTGAGTGTGTTGTTGTTTTTTTGCTTTCATATTGTTTTGTGAATTTATAATTAAATGATATTATTTATTTCCTTTTTTTTCTGGTTTTAGTTCCTGTGTTTGAAGAACATCCGGACATTTCTGAAGGTGTGTCATGACAAGTTTGGGCTCCGTAACAGTGAACTCTTTGACCCGTTCGACCTCTTTGATGTCAGAGACTTTGGCAAGGTGAGTTAAACATTACAAAACATGGATGCATGTTCAGCTGTTTAGTCTCCAAAATGTCCTTTGACATTGCATGGGACAGAAACAGTACTGCCCACTTTAACTGCGCTGGCTACTTAGAGACATGATGTTGCTTGTGTTTCTGATAATATCAATCAGGCTACAACATTCAAGATGTGGCATTTTTCTGATTAGATCTTGTTCTACAGGCTGGAATTTGAGTCTGGACATTTTTCAGCTTTGAAATGTGGAATTTGCTGCGTTTATCACATGATACTCGTTTTTCTTCTGCTGTTACTACTGCTTGTTTGGAACTTATGAATACTCATTTTGCCCTCAATATAATGTGAAAAGCATGTGTAGAAGACATGTGCATTATAGTGCAGCATGCCTGTAAGGCTTGCATGAGTTTAAAGGTAGTTCAAAGTCAAACTGGTCAGCTGGTTACATTAGCTGTCATTGTGGAGCTGAGAGCTCAGCTGAGCATTTGGTGTGTAGCACCTCAGGGTCAGCAATCTCATCTCGTGTCACTAAGTGACGAGAGTTAAGTGCAATACTCTTTCCTAACATTCTGCAATCTGTGCCTACAGTAAGGTGGGATATGTGTGTTGGCCCAACAGTGAAGATGTCTGACTCACTTGTGCATAGTATTAGCTGATGAAGAGTTTAATGAACATTTGTTTTGTGCAATATTAAAGTGGACTTTTAAAAACGTATTTAGTGGTTAACCAGAGACCCTCAGAGGAATTTCCTAAATGTGAAAATTTAGGCAGACTGCAAAGCTACATGTTGGCTCCTTGTACCTGGCTTGACAGCCAGACATCTAGGAAAGAAAAACACTCGAGGTGGTTTAACATCAAATCAGGATTTCTTTGAAGATGATCTTAGCACTTCTACCAATTTGTTGATCCAGAAAACTCAGGAGGGGATTATATTTTTCTACCAGAACTGGGAATACCTTAGGATGCACCCAGCTGTTGTACATACCTGGGGGAAAACACTTCTGGTTACTTTCTTTCATCTGGTCCTGAAAAAGTTTATCATCAAATCAGCTGGTTTAACTCCAGGTTTATATATCATTAAAAATATCAACATACAGCACTGCTTTTAAATATGACTTTTTTCCATGCATCTCTCGCTGGTTAGCTTAGTCAAAAAGTAAAAACTGGATGGCAACCTCTTTGGCTAGAAAAAAAATGTGGTTGCCCTGTGATAATAATTTTGATCAGATACTAGTCTGCAACCATGGTTTTCTCTAGTGTGTCTGTTGTATAACAAGACAATCATGCCATGGTCAACATATCGTGTTGGTTTCAGCTGCTGAAGATGTAATAGCTTTGACTGCACCGTGTGTGGCTACAGAGTGAGCCTTGGCTTCTTTTCGGCTGTTAAAACAGGCTGCATGTAATGCATGATGTTCATAAATTAGATGGTGGCAGCTCATGCCATTGTGCCAAGACTTATGTGGTACATGTTTATGTGATGTTAATACTGTAGCCTTTCAGCTGATTGAAAAAGCTGTATTTATACTGAAGCCTGGAGAATATTCTGTAGAGGTGATGTATGAATAAACTATATTACATCATTTTTGAATGATGACAATGAGGAATGTTATCTACTCATTAATCTATTAAATTCCAGATCTTAAACACGCTCGCTCATCCTGCTGTGGGCTGAAAAATATAGGCCCAATGAAAGAAGAGGAAAAAAGGAATGAAAGGAAAGTTAAAGGAGACAAGGACTCATTTGGCAGTTTGTAGATAAACCACAAGACGATATCTGAGAGTCAATGAGCTTTCAGTGAATGGTATTAAAATCCAACGGCAGTCAGAATCAATCACATAGGCCCTCCATATGTCAATTTAGAAATTGCTTTTGTATGGTCTCAGTGGTGGCAGGCTTGTCTCACTATTGATTTTCCATTAAGGGCCAAACATCACATTATAATATATTGAATTGAGCAGATCCCCACTAATGTGACATACATTTAAATAGTGAGCATGCCTCATAAACGGAAGATAAAGAGGGACGTTTTATTCTTGCAGTTTATATGAGCCATCCTCTTTTGTTACCTTGACGCAAAAAATGTCGTGTCCACGTCTGATACAGAACAATGGGACATTATGAATTAGGTCCTAAATATGTGAATAGGATACAGTGAAAATATCTCATTCTTCCCTTCTTTCTGTACTAATTTTTGTTGAAAATGCTTGGGATCAGAGTAACAAACAGGGCATTCTGCTAAGTACAGCCCTAATGGTTGGTTGGAACTACAGTGAAAGCTATAATTTAAGAGTGGAATTAAACCAGATGGGTTTGGGGAGAGGGGTTTTTTTTTTTTTTTTGGTGGCAGAGCTTCTATAAACATTAATCAGCCCCCATCCACCTTTCATACCTCCACATTTGCTGCCAGGGGACCCAGAGTTCATCTCCCTTGGTCTCTGGTCACCATCTCTTCCTCTAATGATGGCTTTCCGCAGGTCACAGGCAGAGAGATTCAAGGCCAAAAGAGCCCAATGCTATTACAAAGTAATTGTGCCTCCAAAACCTCCCCGCTACGTTTTCCAGCGGGGCTGGTATTGAAACAGATGAAGCAAATAACCAACTCGATGTTTTCTACCGACTTTTCTTTTTTTTAATAATCAAAGTAATTTCATCCCAAGACACCTTTGGCCACATCCAACTTCGGCTTATGCTCGCTTGTTTTGTGAAGCCCTTGTATGCTTTCATGCACATATCGCCACACTTTGATTCTTTGCGCTCTAACCCATCCCCCATCATTAGAAATTCATTATGACATCATTAAACCAATGAAATACAGCTTATTACAGTAGACCCCAGAGAACGCTTTTATTTAAACACCTCCCTCCATCCGAACCCAGCCGCCTCGTTTCCTTTCTCCCAACCTATTTTAATTAGCCACCAAAGGAACATTGCTGTCATTTAAATGAACATGGTAATCAGTTTATTTGGCTGTTGCCATGATTAGCATAATTAGCCTGCACCTGTTAACCATCTATCAACAGTTTGGTAATTTTCCATGTGTGACTGGAGAGCAGTGGAGGAAGGAAGCTTTCTGACAGATTTGCTGTCTTCATTAAAGGAAATGGCGTCATTTATTTGAGATGCAGCCAGAGTTGCTTGGATCCATTTCTAGATTGAAATAGCCTTGGATCCATGACTGAGGGACTTGTGAAGTGTAAAGCTATAAAAGTAATGCTCAGTGACTTGATAGTGAAGTGTCAAGGTGAATTTCACTTGTAGGCTGCATTTGAATGGAAAGTGGATGTTCAGTACGTCATGGTCCCCCGTTTTTAACCTAGTGTTTTGAGTTTTGTTGTGGTTTCATACCATTGCATTAAGAAGACAATTTAAGTTCAAGCTTTGAATTTAGTCCTGACTTTAGTTCTTTTGAGTGTCTCTGAGTTTATCTATATTTCTAGTTCATGGTGTCTTGTTTGATATTAGGGTCCTTTTATGTCTTTGTTTCATCTCTGTGTCTTGTCCTCAGCATCTCCTGTGGAAGTCAGTCTTGTTTCTATGTTTATTTACCTTTGTTTCCCCAGTTGTCTTTGTCTGTCTCTCTGTGTCTTTCTGGTTTCTCAGTGTCCCTCTCTCTCCCACTCCTGTCCCTAACTCTCTAGCTCTTTCTCTTGTCTCTAGCTCGCTGGGTCTCTCAGTCTTTCAGCTTTGTTATGTTTCTCGTACTTCCTGTTTTATTCTGATAGTCACTTGTCCATCATTGTGTGCTGCATCATGTTTCGTTTTCCTTTCCCTGTCTGTCAATTAGATTATACCCAGCCGTGTTCCCCAGGTGTTTCCCCTCTGCCCTCATTCCCTGTGTCTATTTATTAGCTGCATTTCCCTCTGTTCCTCGTCGCAATCTACCGCAATGCTGTGTGGGCGTTCTGTTCAGTGGTTCTCGCTAATGTGCTCTGGTACCTGCCAGTAGGGCTGGGCCATATTATACCCTTCACGGTAATACCGGTATAATGTTAGGCAACGATAGGAAAATGAAATATCGCGATAGAATGGGAGTAAAACGCGCATGCGCAGTGCCTTTGTTTTCATACGCACATGGCCGATTGTTGAGTGAAACAGATGAACCAGAATTGGTTTGTAAAAATGGTGCAACTTCCGTGATGTGGAACTGGTTTGGTGTTTGTCCGTCAGATACACAACAAAGCACATTTTTTTGCAGAACATGCAAGCGGCCGTTGTTATTGTCATATTTGTCGGACTAAGATGCTCTTAAATCTGGGAGTAATCTGGGTCCTAAACTCCGTATGCTTCAGGTCAAACAACACTGCAGCATCACTGAGAGTTAAAACCTGTCTAAATTCTTTCATCTTTAATAAAACGATCAGCATTGCTGCTTTACCAGGTGTAACTATAAAGTTTAACTTCCAGGCATCCATGAAAACAAAAGTTATTACATTTAACGGAGTTAGAAGTTAGCAGGAAGCTAGCGGAAGTTAGCTCGCTAGTTTCGCTAGTTACCTAAGCATGATATTGCATGTTCTGACTGAGAGATTTCTGAAAAAAATCAAACGTACAGCTCTGCTATCACTTCCAACATAAATGAAGACAGGAAACTAAACAGCAGTGATGTTTGTAGGGTTACTGAAGTTGGGCTAGCTGGTATATAATGATGTGCTACGTGATCGCTAGCGATACAGCTATGTTAGCATAACATAAACAGTGAAGCTGGAGGACGAACACTAACACTTTTCCACTTATAAAAGTTAACGTGAAGGTTCTTCATGGTTAGAGACAAATGCAATCGCATGGCAGGATGCTGTAAACGGACCAAACTTCAGTCAGGAGAACAACTGAGATAATCCATCCACAATACGAGGTTAGTCATTAATATACTGCAACAACATGGGAATAGAGCAGCTGCCAGAGAATTCAACATTAATGAATCAATGGTACAGAAGTGGAGGAAGCAAGAAGAATGAGTTTAATAAAGTTTGATTTATCTGACTGCTTTGTTTCGCTTAATGTGCCTTATAATCCCGTGCACCTTATGGTCCGAAAAATACGTACTGCACACTGCAGTTTAATGTTGCAAAGCACCTCTTTTTAACTTCAGTGGATATTATACATGGTTATGCTCAGGATATGTCAGCCCATTTCTACTGGAAATGCCTTTTGGTTAAACTTTCAGCAAGGAATTAGCATTTGCACTGTTACATTTTTATAAAGCTTTAATGTACATAAAAACCAGCTTCTTGTTTAAGTGAAAATAAATGGAAGGTTGTCTTTTTGCGCTAGTAATGTTGTGGAGTTGTATTTTGTCTCGCATCAATTATATCGTCGGTTATATCGTTATCGCAAATTTTCAAATATATATCGTGATAAATATTTTTGGCCATATCGCCCTGCTCTACCTGCCAGTTCTGTGTATTCTTGGAAGTTTAGCAATAAAGCTCCAGTGATTCCAGCCCTGTGTCTGTGTTCTGGGTCCACAAGCCTGTCTGCCACACAGTGACACATGACACAGTGTGAGTTTGTGTTTATATGAATCAGATACCACTTTGCAGGGTTATTCAGATGACAGCGAGCACATTTTTCAGTGTGCTAACAGTAACTTTGTGCTCATTTTCCACCAAGTTAAATTATCCACTTTAGAACTTTGGAAAAGTATTTATGCTTGAAATTTGCTTGAATTTAATGTGCTTTAGAATAAATCCTACATTTCATAGTAGGATAGCACAGATATTTGGACAGCATCGGAGGCTATAGCCTAATCTAATGTCAAATACACAATACAAACCTTTAAACAGATGGAGAGCTGTAATGTGAAGGAATCCCAGCACAAACACGCACCAGTCTCCCCATTTCATTTGTACCAACTGCTCCTTTTTCCAGCAGCCTTTCTTTCTCCTCTGCTCTTCTCCCTGTACACAAACTGCTGCACCTCCACCCACCAGTCTGTCAAGCTAATCAAGTTTGCAGATGACACCACCGTTATTGGACTCATCTCGGACGGGGATGAGTCTGCCTACAGGAGGGAGGTTGAACGTCTGGTGTCCTGGTGCAGCCACAACAACCTGGTGCTGAATGCCCAGAAGACAGTGGAGATTATTGTGGACTTCAGGAAGCACACAGCCCCACTCCCCCCCATCATCCTGACTGACACCCCCATCACCTCTGTGGACTCATTCCGCTTCCTGGGTACCACCATCACCCAGGACCTGAAGTGGGAGCCCACCATCACCTCCGTCATTAAGAAAGCCCAGCAGAGGATGTACTTCCTGAGGCAGCTGAAGAAATTCAACCTGCCAACACGGACGATGATGCAGTTCTACACTGCAATCATCGAGTCCATCCTCACCTCCTCCATCACCGTGTGGTACGCTGGAGCCACTATCAGGGACAAACAGAGACTGCAGCGTGTTGTGCGCTCTGCTGAGAAGGTGATTGGCTGCAGACTCCCATCTTTGCAGGACCTGTACACCTCCAGGACATTGTGGCGTGCAGCTCGGATCTCAGCTGACCCTTCTCACCCTGGACACAGTCTGTTTGACCTGCTCCCCTCAGGCAGGAGGCTCCGGTCCATTCGCACCAGAACCTCTCGCCATAAGAACAGTTTCTTCCCCTCTGCTGTTGGACACATGAACAATAACCATATGACTGTTCCCGCTACTAACACATGACCCTACGCTGTGTCACTGCATCATTCCATGATTGGCACTGATCACCACCTGCACTCATGTATATATCTTTCAACGTAGCACTCTTAATTCTTATTCTCATGTATATATCTCATGTATAGCTCATGCACATATCTTTCTACGTAGCACTTTTAATTCTTATCCCTACTTTTATTTTTTCATGTCTATTTAAGTGCTATTTATGAACACTATGTTTGCACTGAAGCACCGCAGCAATTTCCTAATGTTGTAAACCTGCTCAACATTTGGCAATAAACCCCTTTCTGATTTCCCTTCCTCACTGTCCTCCTTTCCCACTCATTCATCTCACACCACTTTCACTGTGAGTGTGTTGTGATAGGACTTAGCTAGCTGCAGGCGAGCCACAATTGTGTCGGGACGCCATGATTGCCAATGGTCGGCGGTGTTTGATTATCCTGTCTGCTGCCCTGAAATCTCTGCACACTGAACTCTGCTCCTTTCATTTCCTTTCTGCGCTCTGTGGCTGAAAATAGCTAGTTGCTTAGCATCCACGCCCAGTGCTACTAACATCTGGAACGTGCCTCAACCACTGCTGGCCACTTGCCTGAATGCTATTTACTGAAGTATGTTTTAACCTCAGTTACACACCCTTGTGCTCATTTGTAGCCAGTTTGTGAACATGTCATACAGTATAAAATATACATTCTAACCCTAGGAGCTCTTTGCAATTGTTTTCATTGTATTAGCAGGCTTGCTGCATTTCATGTACTCTGTGCATTATTTTGTTATGATAAGTTAAACTCAGAAATTGCCTAGCTTATGGAATTATTTTGCTTCATTTCTAGTAGATTTGAGTAAAAGAAATGATAGGTAAGACTTGATTTGCTGCTTAATGTCACTAACATTACAACTCATGTGCATGAAGGAAAGTTATTGTGCATTTGGAGAATTCATATAATGTGTTTGCTCTGACATCATAGGTGTTTTTATTTATTTATTTTAATTTTCACCAAAGCTGGAGTTACAAAGAAGTTCCTGAGGTTAATTATCCGCTGAAAGCTTGTGTTTTTGTTTAGCAATGGAAATTATATAAGGCTGAATTCTCCACTTAGTGTGCAGGCTTCCATGCTTGGTGCATTATTGGTATTGATTCACAAAACTGCGAAATGGGTTGTGATCTGTGCCTGTCAGGTTCAGGCTGGAGAGAGTGTAGTAAGTGATAGAGGGAGGTTTAAGGGTCAAGTAGCCAATGTTGGCAACTCGGGTGAATGCGTCAACTTCCATTAGTGGCCCCATCCTCAGCAACTGTCCTTTACCTGTCAGGGACTAAGTGGATTTTCAAAGCTAACATTCTCAGTTACCTCATCCTTGTGAAGGAGATAAGGCTTTCTGTATTTCTTGCAAAATATATGCTTGTGAATGTTTGTTGGTGCAACTGGGCTAGTTTCGAGGCAGTGCAATCACTTGTGCTTATAGTTTAATGATAAAGTTGATCTCTAAGACACTCTGGGGAGGGGGGGGAGATTTGTTTTTTTAAAATTATTCTGATGTTTCTTGGCATTCTTTAGCATTTAGCTTCCAGTTACAGTCACACAAAAAGTACCTCAATATTGTATATTGGCTAAGATTGAGCATCAAACAGGGGCGTTTTGCTGCCTTAACTGTTCGTGGGAACTACAGGGAAATCTTCACCTTGAAGTTTTATGCAACATTTTATCACCTAAAAGAACCTAAAAGAAAGATCGCTTATGCTGACGTTAGATTATTACTACTTACATGTAATGCATCAGTATCATAATAGAGATATTTCAGCATTAGTAGGATGCGTTGTGTTACTTCTGCTTTTACTTGATCTAAATTCCTCATCTACCACAGCCTATCCACCAACAAAATATCCCTTGATCCAGGATTACCCCTACTGCTCCCAGAAGAAAGAATCTATCCTTATAACCTTCAGTGAAAACACTCCCTCCTGCCTCAGCAGACAGGTTTGTGGCTGCTCTTTCCATCCCTGTGCTCTCCCTCTTCACCGACTGTCCATCAAGACCCCCCGACTGCAAGTTTTTACATAAAGCTTCCTAGATAGAAATGAATAATTCATTGTAAATGCCACGGTGCTGATGATATTTCTCCTAACATTAATTATAAATGAAAACTTCCTCCCTCTTCACGTGTTTAGACCCCCTTCTGTCTCTCCTTCCCGTGCTACACTCCCACAGCCTCATTACTTCTGCAGCTCGTTATTGCCACACCCGTCAGAACAGGTGGTTCAGCGGAGGGGTGTAATGATTCTGAGGCTAGGACCAAAAACATCCACAGGAAAGTACCATACTGAGTAATGATGTGGAACTGTTGATGTCTACTTAATGTATTAGTCAATAACTAAGTTAGCACCAGGTAGTTATAAAGAAACTCTGTCACGAATTCATGTTGAATTCACATTCTCTTCAACAGTGACAACGATGCTTACTTGAAACTATATTTATTTTTTGTTTTGTTTTATGAAATTCTGTTGTTGCAATCACAAAGAAAGAAAGAAAATCTTAATGCTATTCAAATGTTGAAACTAAAGCGACAATACCTTTCTGCATCAGTGGCAATATCTCACATAGCTTAAGTGTTTTGTCTTTGTTCCTTTCTTCCTCTGCAATTTATTTTGCTACTATTCTTCCTCTGACAGCATTGAGTAGGAGTGTCATTTAAACCACACGCTAAGGAGAAGGAAAAAAAGCAAAGTGATGGGCTGTTTTAAAACCGTTTATTGAACTTTTAAAGCCCGGTTTAGTGTGAATCCCACTGTGGAAATAATTGGCCTCTTTTGTTTTGGGTGGCAGTGAAGGTTACTATACGCTGCTAGAAAGAAACTGACAGGGAAAAAGAAAAGATTTGATTTGGCTCAAGCTTCGTGTTCAGCCTGGCCCTTTTGAAGATTCTCAGCTCACTGTTATGCATTGCTCAGTACCCAAAAGGCTGCTGAGGTGTGATCACAACTCTCTCTCGCGTTCGAACTGTGATTCATTGGTCACTGGAGGGTGTGTCCTTGTTGCGAGATTGGTGTCTTGGAGCACAGCACGACTAAACTAAGGGGATAAATAGGAAGGGCCCCCACAGAGCAAGGCTGCTTGAATTCATCGCAGCTGGTGTGAGCTCTCATTATTTCCCCTCCCCCAATTTTTCCACCCCTGAGGCTTCAGAAGCACAGCTGTGATGGACAGGTATCCTCTGAGGTATAGTCACTGGAATGAAAAAAAAAGACCTCACCAAAACTGCTGTCTGTCCTATTTTTCACCCCTTCATTACAGCGATTACTTACAAATGGCACTAAAATACAAGCCCACTGAGCTCATATAAATCATATTTATTTGAAACTGGATTTCAATATATATTTTCCATTATGTAATTGTGACATACTTGCTCTCAAATTGATGATTATTTCCCAAACCTTCAGTGTTATGGCATAAACAATGACTCAGCACCTTATTATTTCAGGAGACATTTGGCACTCAGAATGTCAAGGTAGATTTAGAGAAGCAGGAGAAATAAGCTACTTTTTAAAAAGCCATTAGGTTTAACGAATGGCAGTGTGTGTCAGAGAAAATGATTCATTTGTTTGTTAACAAGGTGGGATCACTAGGAAAACTGCAAAAACTCTTTCTCTGCACTTCCAACACCAGTATTAAGTGGTATAAAGGGACAGAGGCACCAATAAAAGGAAAAGCTTTTCCAGTTAGTTGCATCCTACCAGCGTTAATGGACCCCGTGTTTACTGACGCACAGTAAAAGTCGGTCATTGGGGTTCGGCTTGGGGTCTAATAGTGAAGATCTCGGCTATATAAACATCTAATATTTCAAATTAAATGATTTTAAATGAGAATTATCATTTCAAGTACATACTATACACAAGATGAAAAGATGTACCTACACGGACTCTTCTTAACTGTGCATGTCAGGTCGCTGTTAAGACATCATTGTCCCACATGTCACATAGAAATCAAAGATCAGATTTATTACTAAAAGTGAAGATTTAATTCAGAAAATATTTTTATGATTGGCTATTTGTATATGTAAGAGTAGAGACAATTCTTGCAAGGTTGCACCCTATTGATTAGATATCAGCTTTCCTTTAGTATCATTGAAGAGTAACCCTCAGGGATTCTGCAGTCACTCCAACCTCTGATCTCTGGGGACAAATGTATAAGTCAGTAGAATCTCAGACCAGAAAGAAAATTATACTCAGAACTCAAGTCCTCTGCACTATTTAAAGCACAGATTTAGAGCACTTTAAATTTGGGCTTATCACTTGCTTTGCCAAAAAAAAAGTCACTGTGTCAGACATGCATGACTGTACAAGTGGAAAAAAACACTTCACTCAATTGGAACGTTAACAGTGCTGTCTATGGAAGCCATTAAATTTGTCATTGCCTTTTATACGGTCCAGTTCATCAACAGGAACACAAAGTGCTGAAGGACACACACACACATATACACACTAGTGTGTGTAGGTGGACACTGAAACCCGCACATTTGTGCACAAACATGCGCACACAGATTGAAGCTCAGGGCCATAAAGTCTCTGCTGGAGCCCGTGCTCTCTGATTTCCCCTTATCAAAGGGTTGTAAAATGGAAATTAGACTGAGTGGATGACATAGTTTCTCATTACCTGCGGCATGTATTATAGAAAGTCACAGCAACACATTTAAGTGTGATAGCGACAGCCTGATATTGGCAAGATGCTCAAGCCCACTTACCTTTTACTAATCCCATTAATACACCACCTTCCTCCTGTTCTACCACATTTCTCTGCCAGATTCTGCAGCATATGGTCAAGATGGTCTTTCTTTTTTTTTCTTTCCCAGATTCTAGTGTTCCCACTTGCCTCTCCCCCACCCGTGTCTCACCTCTAATCCATGTAGGTCAAAATAATTGTGTTTTTACCTGTGGGTGTACCTTGTGTTCAGCATGGCACATGGTAATTTGATATGGTTGATAAAAAGCTAGCAGCCAGGATCCTTATTGTGTGCTGCTGGGTAGCTTGCCAGGTGTTATAAATGCCCCCTGCAGCGACCACTAAACTGATTCCCTCCTCTGTGCTTCTGTTCATTCATTTCTCTGCGGGGGCATTGTTGTAGGTAGCAAAGATGCACAGACCTTATGTGGCTTGTTGGGTGGACTGCATGATGTGCTGGTAAAGCTAAAAGTTCCCTTTCTTAAGGGAACATGGAGTGGCTCAGGAACCAAAAATAAATAAATTTTGGCTTGATTGGATGACTAAAGACTGTACTTACAAAATCTAAATGTTCATTACATGAAAATATTTTTTATGGCAAAATGTGCAGCTTGTCTTTTTTTCGGCAAAAGTCTCAAGCCACCACTACATCTTTTTTTTTAATATTTTGTTTCCAGAAAGATTTTGTTGTTATTTTTTAACATGCTTTTGAGCAATAGTTCTCCAGGCTTTCTGAAGGTCTATTAAAGCTTTTCTTTGGATGTCAGACGTTGGATGAGGTTGCTTTTTCCACTTATTTTTAGTCCATTCCTTGTACCTGACCATTTTCAGAGGAATGTGTTTTTTGTTTGTTAAACCACGTAACACTGACCTCTGAAGCCTTAAGCATAATAAATCTATCTAACTCAAGGGACCAATGTTGTGTGTAAACATAACAGAAAACTTAACAAAGAACATAGTATTTTTAGGCACTTTGTTACTAGCAGCCTGTCACAAGAACAGATAATTTATTTGCATTTCTTTAGCTGAATCTATGAGAAATGCCAATAATAAGACAATTTGACAGGAATAAAATAGTGGTTGATTCCCAAATTCCCACTAGATAAGTGGAGGCCAAAAAAAGTGTCCGGTTAAAAAACTTTCCAGTAGATGAACAGTGTGTGAGTTTTCAAATTAATATTCCACAAATCTCTTAGAGTTCACTGCAGTTTGCATTTAGAAATGTCAAAGTAGGCTCATGAAGGGCCAGAGTTCTCTAAAGCAATGAAACAAAAGACTAAAATTAGTCAAGTCAAATATTCCCATTGCAAACATTTTCTGTAGAAATATTAGTAATGAGGATTTTTTTTTTTTAATTTTATTAAATGCTACTTTATGTGTCACACTTGAAGAAAAGATGAATTAATTCAGGAGTCTAAGCCCATTTCTGACATTTACTTCCATATCTGATGTAGTGAGACACACTCCTGAACATAATTCTTAGCTTCTTTTGGATGTGAGTGTGTATGCACACCTACACGCCTTTCCCCCATGCTGTGCTCTGTCTGCCTTGGCTGCAATTACCAGCAGAGAAAGTGCCCATATAGCTACCTGCTCATCAACCCAGAGCCAGGGCCCAGCCCTGGACAAAGCACATACAGCAGCTCCTGCCAGAGACTGCATTATAGAGATTAGGGTGAAAGCTTGACAAAGGGGAAGGAGACGGGCTCGATGTGAGCAGTAAGTTCAGAGAATGGATATTAGTTTGCTTCTGGATGCTCCTGTAAGGCTCAAGCTCAAGGAGAAGAAGGGGGAAAAGCAGGATTAGGATTGGGGGGGGGGGGTGAAAAAAAAAAGAGGCCGAAATGGAGTGAGGGACAGAAACAGACTAATCCTGTCAAACATGTCAGTCACTGACTTCAGAGTTGCGTCTTTTTTTTTATTTTTATGATTTCATCTTAAACAGTAATTTGGGATTTTATTCAAAATTCTTTGCGCTTTTATTGGAAGCTCAGAAAAAAAAGGTTGTATTTTAAATGTTATAAACATTTTTCAGAATTTCCTTTTGAGCGGGGGTTTCTCCAGGCTTCTGTGAGCTCGATGAGACAAGTCATCTGACTACGCAATCAGACGGATAGAGTGATGACGTGAGAGGACACCCGCAGAGAACGGAGGGTCGCAGACTTGGCGCAGGCAGGCATAGAGACGAAAATTCTGGCAGACAGAGGTTAAGTGTTGGAGAAAATAATGTCTGAAAAACTCCAGTGTTGGAGGTATGCATTTAAAGAGATGATGAAGATGGATTCTAGAATGTAAAAGAAAAAAGATTTGAAATGAAGAGTGACATTGCTATCATTCCTGTTGTGGTTGGAGTTTATTCACTCAGCTGGGTACCTTAGTGCCCTTTGTGATAAAGGAGAGTGGTTTCAGTGGTGGGAAGATAGAAAGCTAATGGCCAGACTGGACCTGTGTCAGCCTTAATGGTAACAATCAATAATCCCCTTAGTTTTTACCTTGGGAGCCTGGAGCCTGAGCTGGTGTGATTGTGGCTTTCTGTATGTTCTCATTTTCTACATACACTGCATAAAACAGTTTTTCCTGTATATGTTTGACTCGTTATATAACTGGGGCCAGGCCAGATTTATTTCCAAACGCTTAAAAGCCTAACATTATTTTCCCCATACTTTTATTAAATAGTAAGCCCAATGATTTTACTCCACAAAACAGGTTTGCTGGCCCATCACAATTTTACTGTTTGTGTCCTCAAGCCACCAGTGTCCTAATTGCTAAAAAAAAAAAAACCCACCCCAAAACCTGAAAACCACGAGACTATGAAAATAGGTGGTTGCAACTGAAGTTTAGAATGGACTTTAAGGCAAGACCCTCCAAAAATAACTCCAAGTAGCCCCTGCAGTTATTAGTTTGCAGTCACACTTTCTGTGGGGTATAAAAAATTCCAGCCAGAGTTATTCATGTAGTCCAATTTCCTTAGATGGAGACGCATTTGGTTGGTGAGTTCAGCACAGTGGGGTTTGCACTATGCAGCCAAAGGTGCCAAGCTGTGCGCAATATTAAAGGTCAAAGTGAAATTGCCGACTGCCCACACCTGCAGCACTGCTCAATATGGACACCAGAGTGTTTTTAGAAGGCCAACACACTCTCTCACGTACACACACACACTGGAGACTTTGTTAGCTCGCTGGCACAGTCAGACTTCCCGGTACAGCATGTTTCCACCCTGACTAACACAGTGTGGTCGTTGTGTGTGTGGTTGCAGCATTGTGTGGACACATGCATGCAGTTAATAGTCACACTGGATTGTATTCATCGCAGAGAGATGGTTGTAGACAATCCTCACAGTCTGGGAAAAAAAAAGAAAAACAAGTTCATGTTCTGAAACTGGAGTGACTCCCTGTTTTGGAGCTTTGGACTGTAGCTGGAATAAAATAAATAAAATGCATTGGAACTCTTTTAAATGCAGGTTGTACTGAGAAACCACAAACACGATCCAAGCATTCAGAGTCTTTTGCGAAAAGAAAAGGAGACAACCCTACTAAATCTTGCACTGTTAGTGGGCACATTATAAAGAAACTAAAGAAATTACAGAGGCTCCCTAAAGCCAAGTCTCTGCCACTCACATGTTCTTTTTTCTAGAAAGGGAACAAGTAGCAATGCTGCACTGTTCTGTTGGCAGTTTAATATATCACCTCCTTCTTCTGGCTTTTCCAGTATTGGTTCTGTTGTTTTCAAAAGGGTTTCTGAGCTCATTCGGTGCTGCACTGAGGGAAACCTAACAGCATCTGAAAAGGCCGGATCATTCTTTCTTTTCTTTTTTTTATTGTAGGTTCAGCCGTGCTCCCAGAAATGGAAAGTCATTCTAGTGCAGAAAAGTCTGATGGACCATAGAGAGTTGTTTCCTTTTTCCCCCTCAGTGTGAAAGTTGTGGCATTGATCTCGCTCCCCAGGCATCCACGCTGCACAAGTTGTAGCCAGAGCAGAGGCAGAGGGGTGATGCTATGGCTCATAAGCACAGGGGCACACACAGACTTGGAATGCCATCCTGCTGGTTTTGGGAGTACCATGGGGCGATCATGGCTCAATAGTTGGGAGTTTGCCTTGTAATCGGAAGGTTGCCGGTTCGAGCCCTGGCTTGGACAGTCTCGGTCAAGTGGGCAAGACACTTCACCCGTTGCCTACTGGTGGTTGTCAGAGCGTCCGGTGGCGCCAGTGTCCGGCAGCCTCTCCTCTTTCAGTGCACCCCAGGGTGGCTGTGGCTACAATGTAGCTTGCCATCGCCAGTGTGCGTGAATGGGTGGATGACTGGATGTGTAAAGCGCTTTGGGGTCCTTAGGGACTAGTAAAGCCATTTACCATTACCATTTTACTATGACTTTTCCTCTTCTCAGCCATGAGTTTGGAGTTTGTTTTTTTGCAGTGAATTATCTCTTTTTCTCACAGTCATGTTCATTAGTTAATACAGCTTAATAAGTCAACATCATTACCATCAACATTGTGCACTCCTTTGCTTCTTTGGCATCTATAATATGAATGATGTTCACCTCAGCCTTAGCTATTAGATAGATTTTCTGTGCTTTAGCATGTTAACATTGACACCAGGAAACACTAGCAAAGCCGTCCAAAGCTGCTAGCATAGTCGTAAAGTCTTCAATAAGCCTCAGTAGAACAGAAACTCCTACTGCTGACCTCAGCTCATTCCTTCTTGAAATGAATACCACACATTTCCTTTGGGCAAAAATGGCACAATTTAGAAATTTAATTACTGAGGACTAGTATGATAGCTAATACTCATCTGCCACTAAGCTGGAAGTAGAAGAAATTCCCTACTGTTTGAAAGTTTGGGATATCCGTCTAACTCAAACCTGAACCCTTCCCACATTTTTTTTAAAATGTTCAATAAATTAACCAAGAGAAAAGTTAATCTATTCAGAGACCCATATCAGAGTTGCTATGTGAACTATTTTCATTTGTCTTGAACAACAGCACAGATTCCTTTGTGATGCTCAGCGCTTTGATTTAAAATGCAGTAATATTTCACCTTATATGCTGAGGCACTGTTGGGGAAAATAATGAGATTGTAGCTCTGAGAAATGAAGCGCTTTTAGGTGTTTCAAAGTCCCAACTTCTTGTTTTTGAGTATTGTGCTGTGGTGCTATCTCTCCTTTTATTTCTTGTTTCTTTTACATAACTTCTTTCACTCCTGCCCCCCCACCCCCACCCCATAATGTGCTCTGCTGAAAGTAGTTGAGTGAGGATTTATTCATAAAGTTTAGGGTTTTGAGGCTGACTAAAGGTCTTTTCCTTTTAGTCCCTTTAGATGGGGCTAAGGTTTTTTTGTAATTCATTCTAACAACTGTGATAGCTAATTATGCGACAGGTTTATTATGATCTTAGTTGTGAGAATGTTTGAAAGTGTTTTTGAACGGAACAGCACTAGATCACGCATTTCTATACCGAGATGTTGTCTTTTTCTCATGGTAAGAATGAACTGGGCATGCATTGCAGTATTAGTAGCCCTTGTATAGCTAGAAATTGCTGCAAAGACATTTTGCATGTGTTTGCAGGGGGCCGACCTGGGTCAGTTGAGCTAAGAAAATCTGCATATTGAGGTAGGGTAGGAACTGGCCCTTGTCCAGAGGTCAGGACCCACTGCAGCTATGTCCATGTGGAAAGCTGTATGTCAGAAGAAGCTCACACTGGTGTCTCAGCATCCCGCTGAATGACCTCGACACACTTTCTGATCGTCCTGTATACCAGGTTTGCTGAATTAGCCTGAATGTCTTTCAGCTGCTTTTTGTTTCTTAGTTAAATGTCTGGAGCGTGAAGATGAAGTTACCATCTCCTAAGGATGACACAATCATTACACCGTTTAGGGCGAAGGCATAATACTTTTGAGGAGGTTGTTACAAAAGTTGGAACGGTCATATACACACTCTCCAAACCCAGTGGATTAAAAAGTAATCTGCAAACCTTTGTAGTGCACAAACCTTACTACTGTGAAAGTTCTAGTCAGGTATCCCTAGCCTTTCTGTTTTGTTGTCCTGCTGACAGACTGAGGAGTTGCTGTTGTGGCTCTCTGGAGACTTTCTTGTGGTCGGGCTGACTCAAACTCCACCTTTCTTGTTTGCAGCTGGTGTGGTCATCCTTGTTGTGCTCTGGAGATGCACTCTGAGCTGGAAAGTCAGTCTAACCAGAACCTGCAGCAGGTGGCTGTGGATCAGAATAATAGCTACCATCTGCTCTCTAAGAACAACTGGTCTCTAAAGACAGTGGACTTGGAGTCCATAGTATCTTTTCAGAGGAGTACCTTTTAAAACAACCTTTAGACTATTTACTGTTGTCACATTGTATAATTTTCACATTTATTTTTTCCGCATTAATGTGAGGAATCTTGTGTAATACAGTGTTCAGGTTTATTTTAGTTTAAGTTCTGCTGCATCCTGTATGTAAATTAACAGGAAGTTCTACATTTTAAAATGTTTTTTCCAGGCAAAACAGTTATTCAAATGAGTAACGTTATATTAATAATGTAGTTGATGTTGCAAATTCTCCTATGGTACAGTAAGTTCAGATTAGTAATAATGCTTCACATTTGTACATCTTCTGCCACAAAAATCACCCTAACCCGAAAATGAGGCCCATGTAGAAGGTATATATATTGAGAATAGTGGTAAGCTTAAATGTCCTATCAGTCAGACCAAGTGTTTTCTAATTATGATAAGTATTTCGGCAGTGGGAAATGGATTAGTAACATTTGCATGCTGATATGCTGCACAGGCATGATGTTAATAATGTTAGTGGCTATCAAGTGTGTCAGAGTGATTGCTAGGAGCAGTTCTGTCTCACTGAGAATGTTGGATGCTAAAGACAGCAGTGACACAGACTTCGCTGACAGTGACGAGAAACAAAGAGACAGCGCACATCTCAAAACGCTGCAGATTCACATTAACACTTTTTTCTGTTTTTCTTCTTCATCTTTGCCTTTTTACTTCTTTATCCCTCATTTTCCCCGAGCCCTTGACCTTAATAGAAGTTTCTTGTGTGCAAAACCTTACAAAAACTCATACAAACAAATACTTGTGCAAACAGAAGTATGCACATTGGCTCATCAAGCTGACGTCTGAGTGCTTTTTTAGCACTGTGTGTACATGTCATCTCGTGTGAAAGTGCTGCGCAAGAGGAAAGCTCTGCAGGGAGAGGAGATGTTGTGGTGAAATTTATTTACAGTTCTCTGGACTTTTCACTTGAGCGAGGGACGGAAGAGGATGTTGCCTTTTCCTCATCTGCTCGTTCTTCCTGCCAACAAAGGAATGCTTTCTGTTTGTATAACCCCTGGCCTCTGATGTTCTGAATTTGCCCCTGCTTGGTCAAGAAAATTCTTAACCTTAAAGAGCCCTGTACCATCTTCCCATTTAAAGGCCATTCATTTCTCACAGCTTGTCTGGCTCTTCTTTATCATTTATTATTGTTAAGTTTCTGGATGTAGAGTTCTAGTCAACTAGAGAAAACAATGGTCACTGAAATCTTATCCACTCTTAAGCCAGTTCATTATTTTGCCTGTGTGTTGTGTTCAGACTAACTACATTGGCGACAGAGTACTGACTGCACTCTACCTGCTGTGCTTATTAGCCTAATTCACATTAGACAGTTGTAGGTATTTTATTGTTTCTTTGATCGTTGTAATTTTAATATGTTTGCCTGAAATGGGTCTCTTGTAATGTGACTGCGTTTATAAATAAAGATTACATGAAATAAAATAGTTGGATTAAAAATGTATCTGAAAATCTGGTATTTGAAACATCTGTCTTTTTTTTTTTTTGGAAAACTTTATAAACCCCTTTTTTTTTAAAGCATTAAAAAAGGGGTTTATAGGAAACCGTCTTAGCATGTGTGCAAGATTTATTGTAATGTATCTGAATGGTCTAACAGAACTGCACAGAACTGTCTGATTTCCACAAATGCCATCCACCTCCAGGTTGTCCCATCTGTATAAATTCTGTACATCTAGAGGCAGGCAGAGAGTAATGGTGAGATGCAACAGGAAAATAAATGAGATGATACAAGGCCAAAAGAGAGCCAAAGAAACTAAAAAAAGGAAGCCACCTCCCCTCATTCTTTCTGACTGAGATACATGTGTTTTTCCTTAGATGCACAAAAACTCGCACCCACAGATAAGGCCTCCAGTGGGTTGTTTTTGACACAAATGAATTCAAAATCAACAAAAGCATTGGGTTGTTTTCTAAGGATCCTGGTTGAGGAGGTGGCAGATAGGTTTTTGTCTTCCTCTTACTGACAACATCTTTTCTTTTGTAAATAGGAGCTGGCAGATTCAAGAAACATGCCACACAAAGCAGCCTCCTCTGATATTGTTATATAAAGCAAACACAGACAATATGGTGGGGCGTTTTGTAATTGATTAGTTCATTTTATTATTGGTATTCATGGGTTCATAAAGGTAATACTGATGAGTACGAGTACTAGCCGTAAAGTCTAAATCTATTGTGCTCTGAAGCACTACAAACTATAAAAGAAAATGCTGCATCAGACATCATTATTAAAGCTACCAACCATCAGCAGAGAGTGTGAAACAAGGCGTGACCAAAGATATCTCATTGCTGCAGTAATCATCAAATGTATTATTAAAACCTGCCCTGCCTAATTTCAACTAATCTGGCCTGAATTGGCCAGGTACACTTGGGAATTGATTTGTTGAGCCTGGGAGCTGTCCCATAAATTGCAATGTTAATGGTGGGGCTGAACGGGCCTCTATGCCTGATAAAGGCAGATTTAGAGGAGATATTTAGCATGGAATCATTTATCAGGGTCTGACAGATAGGCACTAAGACTCCCACCCCCCAAAAAAGACACACACACGCATAAAATGGTCCAGGTCCTCTCTGTTAGTGCTTGATCTGCGGTGACACAACTTTATCTGTCTACAGCAGATTAACTCGGCTGTCTTTGTTGTGAAATTAAACAAAAAATGAAAAAGAGAAAATAAACCAGTGCATATGTATATCAGGGAATGGATGATTTTAGCTGTGCGGAGGTGTGACTTTGGCCAGATGGAAAGGAAAACATGCAGTGAGATTTTTAAAATGCTAGAGGTGATGCAGCTGAAGCAAGCCATAGATCACTGATACAATCTGTCAGTTCAATAACTACAGTATGAGCGCAGCTGAATGCAGAGAGAGAGAGAGAAAGAGAGAGAGAGAGAGAGAAAGGCATTGCTATGCAGGTGGTGCACATGTGTGCTCATGTTGGTGGCATTAATGGTCTTTCCGTGTGCAATTTTATTTGCAAAGCTTATGGTCCGTTCAAGGATTTTAGGGTTACCGTGACTTTTTGAATTGAAATGTTGTGTAACAGAAGCACTGGCTGCATATTGTAACAGCCCCACAAACGCTTGTTCACTCGGCTGTGTACACTAAGAGTCTGAATTGCACATGTTCAGCCCATTTTTATTATTATCTGCACCTGCAAAACCCTCCCTCATATCCATGCTTTGTTTTAGTGTTTTCACTGCCTCGAGACTTTGTTAAACCTGCATAAATTTTACGTTTTTATCTTCTGTGTCAAACTAGGGCTGGGCGATATGACCCAAAATTCATATCTCGATATTTTTTACCTAGATGGCGATATAAGATATATATCTCGATTTTTTTTTTTTTTTTTTTAAAGCCATAAAGTAAGAACAAAAAGAGAGTTCTTAGTCAAAGCTGTGTCCCAGATGTCACACAGGCACTTTTATTAACATAGAGCATAGATGTACATAAAATTTACTCAAAAATAAATTATGAGCATTTATTAAATAATAATGCTCCATAAATAAAAGAAAACAATGTTGTTTTTGTGCATAACAAAAAGCTCACAATTGTGCAGTCAAAATGTAAACTAAAAGACGCTGAGCACAATAACAAAGACAGATTTCACAGCTGCTCTGTTCCCAACTTCTACTCTGTGACTGACAGCATTGAGTTTGAAATCCTCTTCGTAACCACGTCTCTTAACAGGTGCCATTTATGGTCCTTATACACAGTAGGGTAATATTACGTTGAAGCACAGTACGTATCACTCCGCGAGGCTCCTCGGTAGCCGTAATGCTCTGACAGTCCATCAAGCGGTGCAGCTCCGTAGCTTACCAAAGTCGTACTAAAACATTTTTTGACAGATTGCTGAGCGCCGTGTACCACATAAAATCGGTTCGCAGCCATCAAGCACAACCAGAATTCATACATAAGGCGCGCTGTCAACTTTTGAGAAAATGAAAGGATTTTAGGCTGTGCAGCGCCTCTGGGCTGCATGGCGTTAGCGTGGTTAGCTCGTTAGCGTGGTTAGCTAGCTAACACGTTGACGGCGTCCAGCCCCACGCACGGGTCGATGCGCAGTAACTCATTAACGGAGATTTGCCGTGTCCGTCTTGTCGCTTCCTGCAGGTGAAGCGATGGGGGAGGAGGGGGAGTTGTATTCAGTGAAGGAGGGGCGAGGCCGAGTAACGTTGCGTAAAGACAAAAGTGGACGAAAGAGAGGCAAACTTGCGGCTCCACAAGTATAGCTTTAACGTAACATAGACTATATCGATATAAAAGATATTGTCACATCTTATATCTCGTATAAAAATATATCGATATTTTTTTAAAACTCGATATATCGCCCAGCTCTATGTCAAACACATTGGGTTTAAATTTAATGAAATGTGCTATATAAATAAAATTTCCATTACCATATATTAACTGTAAGCTAAATATTAGGTTGACAGCTCAATTACTTAATTTTTTGCTGTGATTTGGAGTAAATAATCGTTCGACTGCATTATAGAACCACAGGCAGAACTACTATTAAATGAACAGAGACTCTGAATATAAAAAAGAAAACAGAAGGTATCATGCAGTAGCTCCAGTGTCACCAATAACATGATTGGTGCAAAGTTTTTTAAACTTGCAGTTATAAATTGATCCCCCACGTAAAAGTAATGTGTCAAAGCTAAAGGACTTGGCCAATCGCAGTGACTGAGGTAAGATGAACTTCCAAGTTAAAGGAAAAAGTAAAGTTTGACTGAAACTCTGAGGCCCAGAAAGAAAATTGGATTGGTTTTACCTGCATTATCTGAAGTTTTGGTTAAAGAAGCCAATCGAGAGAAAACCATAAAAAAGCTCAACAAATAAATGCATAATTCATTATTTAGGGGAATAAATCCCAGTGTGGCTTACAGCATGTAACTAAAATTTACTCACTAACCTTCTTGAAAGTAAAACAATTTATCTTATTGAGCAGCAATATGAAACCACATGAGATACACCAGATATTAAAAAACACAAAAATGTAACCTAGATAGTATAATGGGTTTTAAAATGATGAAACAGCAAAATAAACACATTCAAGTTATACAACAGCTTAAATGACCCAGGCAGAGGGCAAAGATCGTACTTCAGTCAGTTTGAGATGCATACTTGCTATGCCTAAGGGTGTCTTTGTTGTCCTCCATATGACCTCACCTGACCAGAGCTGCCACATCATCCTTTGTTCATCTTATCTGTCTGTTAATAGTGCTCCCGGGGGACCTGACTATGCTCTCTGTCTCCCTCTGAATTGCCTATTTGCTTTGTCCACCACCTCCCAGTCCATCTATTCCTGCAACTGGTGATTTAATGAAGAATTTGGTCACCATGAGTGACCTCTCTCATCATTGCAGTCCAGTCATTTTTTCTTATTTATGTCTTCTTCTTTTGGTTAGATTATCTTCAGCAAGCTGCAGAACTTAAACAGTTTTATATTATTGTATTTTCTGGTACTGCAATCAAGCATAGATTTGTTTAAGTGAGAGAAAATCAGAAAATCTGTGAACTTGTACAGTAACTGTGCCTCTCATGTGGATGTTTACCTACCTACGATACCTAAATGCATGTCTATAGATTATGGGAGTTTTAACTGAGGAGCATTCTTGATGTGATCTGACAGTGCTAAACACAGTTTTATTGTGCCAGTGTTTCATAAGAGCTGCATTATTTAGCAGGAATTAGTAATTTCAACAGACTTTCAACAGTGTGATTTTGTGCTTAGAAAGCTAATTGGCTTGAGCCATTGAACTAATCGCATCTATGGTACGTAGATTGCTCTTTGTATCCTTTGAAGCTAACAGGGTGGTACTATTATGTGTAATCTAACACTGGAAAGGTTTCCGCTCTCCTGCTGTCAAGGTAATGCCCTGTAATTGGCCTTCTAATTTTGTGGTATAATGAGACTAGAAGTGGATGGCAGAGGCGATGTTGCTGTATTTACCTACAGTACCAGACAATTAGCACCGTAATGCTAATCGTGGGCTGGCAGGTGGAGCTTTTAATGAGGCTAAAAAAAGGATTTGTTCTCACCTCTTTCTTTTACAGTGTTAGCAGGAATGTAAAAATGGTTATCAATTGATTACACGTTTTACAAAGGTCGCTCTCCATGCTGCACAAAAGATACATTTTCAGTAATTATAAAAAATGTTCATGTAATTCTTTATATTAATTATATTAACTTTAGATTAGTCATATATAAAATACAATTTTGCACACAAACATTTTAATGTTTAGTCACAATAACGGAACTTTGTCCTATAAAAACTTTGACCTGATATTGATATTCTATTGAATGTAAACATATACTTCAATCTCAGCATAGCGTTAGGCACAACCTCAAGGGAGGTCTGAAGTAATTTAAATGCATAACCTAGGGATAATAACTCAAAAGCTGATAGAAGCAACATGCAAAAGCACTGAGTAGCATTGTAGCCTGAAGGAGGAAAAATCATTCCAAGTGGTGCTGCCACAAAAATCCATGGTCTTCAAACATTGGTTCTTTGTCCAAAGGAGAGAGACATGGTCACTGGTGAAATGGATTGTCTGTACAGTGGTTAGCACTGTTGCCTCACAGGTTTGAATCCCCCATCTGGCTGGTGTAAAGTTTGCATGTTCTCCACTTATCTGTGGGGGTGTACTCCAGCTTTATCCGACAGTTAATGCAATTAATGGGGTTGGCTTAATAGGTGTGCATGGTTGGCTGTATTTTTGACCTGTCCAGGGTGTATCCTGCCAGCTGGGATAGGCTCTAGCCCTCTGTGACCCTGAAGGACCCTGAATTGCATAAGAGAAGAAGATAGAAAGGAATAGATGGATGGATTCTGTGTCCTTCACAGAAGTCAACTTTCTTGAGCAGACTGAAGAGGATAAACCTTTAGGGATTCTCAGAGCCACCTACTATCTAACAGAGGGATGCTGATTAAAGTAAAGCCCTCTCGGGTTGACAGTGTACTGACAGATTTGTCAGCTAACACTAGCCCCTGTAAATTGCCAGTTACAGATCCTAATTTAGCTGTCTTTAACCTTTCCTAGAATTCCTCAGCTGGAATCCCTCTTATGCTTTTGACTCTGAGGAAGGTTAGAGTAGAGGTGGCAGGGTTTGCAAGAGGTCTGACTCTGTAGCCTAAATCTGAGAGGGGTGGAAACGATAGTGGGAAGTTGTTTCTGTCAGGGTCAGTCTCAAAGCAGAAGCAAGAGGACAGATTATGGCGAGAGGCATGTCAGTGACACTGCCTTCCGGACAGCATATGCTCCATATAATGCGACTGCCCATGCACAGAGGCACGTCCACATGTGCATACAGCAGTATACAGATGCGTATATATTAAACAGAGGGAGACACGCTTGTGTGCGCATGCTGAACTTGATTCAGCCATACTGAATACAAGTAAACAATCATGCTTAATTTCATGCTCCAGCTTTCACCTCCGTGTGCGTGTCTTTCACTCATCACATGAGTAGCTGTGCGTTTATATTGCGATGGCACGGAAGTAATCAGGGAGGAAGATGTCACAATTGCACAAAGAGGTTAATGAAAAGCCAAGATCCTCATTTTATTCTAATATTCTTGCTTAAATATAGATGATGATTTTTGTGCAAAACGAAGAAGCCGCACTTATTAACAGGTTTTAAATAGCCCTACTGTGAAGTAGAACGCTATCGTTTAAACTTTGATTCTCCTGTCTTAATTTCCCAGTTTGATCTCTTTTGTCCTCCATAAAACACAGCTCTTGTTGGCTTCAGCGCCACCCTTATGAAGTCCATAACTTAAATACTGATTAGATTGGACACTGTGGGATCTTGGAGATTATGAGAACAAAGAGCAGGTCTTATCAGTGTGTGTGAATGAATTTGTGTTGGCTGTTTATTTGCTGCCCTGTGTGAGATTGTGATTTGTGAGGCTCCTCCTGCATAAAGATGAATAGAAATATCTCCCCGAGAAGCGATAACCTCAGGCTTAAACACACAACACAGTGGCAGCATTTGTTTTCATTTACTTTCATTTATATATTTTCTTTGTGCCTGAGCAAAAAAAGCCATTGTCTGTGCAGGACCATAAAATGGGAATAAATGGCGGGCTATAATTTGCAGCCCCAAGAAAAGATCCTTTTAGATCAATCTTCTTGTCATCAAAACATTATTGGAAGCCTTAACTAATGTGTTTTTTTTCCTTCGTTTCTTTACTTTTATCAGAAGGACCTTTAAACACATATCTGAAAACAGGTTGGAAGTAGTTCACACGAAGAGGTGTGGCAAAGCAGTTACATGATAACATTTAAGAGGTAATTAAGTTACCTTTATTATTTTTGACATCTCTGGTGCAAAAGTCCAGCCACTTACGGTATATCATTAAGTTTATTTCCTTTGTGAAGCTTTTCCTGCTGCGTTTCTAGGTTTCTGTGTTTATATGAATGCACATTCAGTCAGTGTCCTGGTTCTGTCTTAGAAAGCTGTAATGGTACCCCAGGAGTACAGGAAGGATGTCTTCCCACATGGGGCATGTCCTTGTCAGAGAGCAAGTACCAAGTTCAGCCCCACTTCTGTCTTCAGGGAAACAAGCCAGTATAGTTTCAGCTGTATAATCCGTTGTGCCCTTGTCACCCGCATAACTGTGATGGTCATCGCTCTTATTGCATTTTCCCAGAGGGCCTAATGCGCCATCATCACGCTGCATGCGATGACGGCTGTTTGTTGACAGCTGGTTTCACATGGGAGTGGAAATCACGCGTTTTTCTCAGACATGTCTGCTTTTTAATGACACCAGCCATGCCATGGCTGTCGACTGGTTGGCTCACAATGGGTCTCATCAATTTTTATCCTGAAGGGGTGATTTTTTTTTTTTTTTTTTTTAATTTACAGTCTTTAAATTGTGTGTGCAGACTATAAGACTATAAGTCAACCACAATTTGGGGCACAGCTGAATTGACCTACAGGTGGATGCTTTGTCTTGGCTAATTTTGCACAACTTTGTAAAAATATCCCTTCAAGAAAATCTGCCCTCCAGTTTTTGACTAGCTAGTCTATTGCTAGATGCACCACTACCCATCCATAGACTGCAAGAAGGCTTAGCTAATAACCTAGCCCTCCACTTTTTAGTCCTTCTATGGGCATTTTTCCCTCCAAAACATGAACATGGCATCATCCACAAATTCTTACACTCCAGGCTTTTGAAATGGGATGTTACAAGCCAAATGGTAATGTCACAGTAGCTACACCGAGTTTTGAATGTAAAACAGTTATTTTTGGTATCAAACAAACACAAGCACTGGATTTAACAGGAAAGCAGTCCTTGTCTTCTTAAGGGGATGTCCGCTATTAATAGTAACTGAGCAGTGAGAAAGAAGTTGATAGACAATATTAAGAAGAAACAACAAATAAACTCACAAATATGTATTTTTGAGTGCAAATATATTTTGAATCTGTCTATATAAAGGCAGGAATAGAGTTGGATACCCTGTATGCAAACTTGCCAGAATCATTCTCCAATGTAGACTCTGCAGACTATTCCTTTGAAACTGGAGCTCGAAGGCTAAAACTTTATCACAAACTTGTGGAAATGTTATGGAAGCATATAAAAAAGCATTTGTTTTGAACTACAAGCTCAAAAGTTGGTATGCAGTGTGTTAGTGGATTTAGAAAGACCTGCTACATTTATGCCTGCAGCTTTTGTGTAACTAGTCAAGTAAGTCTGAGTCCTTCTGCATGTTGACTGCCTCTTTGGGCTCGTGTTGATTCAGGATTAACACATAAATGACCCGCGATAGCGAGATAATCTCAGTGACCTATTAGAGTAATACAGCACTAAAACAAACAAGCAAGCATACCCTGACAGTCATGAACAAAGCACTCTTTAATTGATTTGCTGAGGTTATTTGTTTTATTTGTTTTGTTGCATGCTTATTTAAGAGGAAAGGGTGTTGTGCGTGCATGCAATAATGATAATGGATCACTGAGGTTGTGTTTGCGAGGGAATAATAATTGTACTGTATAAGGGGACGGTGGGTTTGGCTGTATGGGCGAGGGAGATAAAACTACAAAGATTAAACTATGATCTGTAAATGTGTCAAACAGAAACCCTAATGGCCCCAGTCAATATCATATTTTTGGAGATTATGTTGATTGCAGTCTGGGCTTAGGCTCTGTATAACATTAAGCTTCAACGATTAGCAGAACAGCATGGCAGTAAGTCCCAAATAATACTGTAATTGAGAATATTATGATAATTGGAGACGAAAGAAACAGTAGACACATAGACACAAACAGGCAGTCTGACAGTTAAGATTTATCAGCGCACACAATCTGTTTTTTGGAGTATGTGCATCAAAGCATTGCTGTCTGCTGTGAGGCACATAAGGATGAGCATTCCCAATTCTATTTGTACCAATGAGAAAACTTTTTTTCTGTAGGATCTCAACAGAGGGAGGCAGACAGAAAGTGGAAGCACAGAGAATTTCAATTAACACAAAACCAAACTGTATTCCATGATTTTTAGCATTTTTAAAGGCAGCTTGGGTGTTTAGAAGTATGGAGGAGTATATGTTTTACTGCTGTTACAAACCAGACAATGGCAAACCAACAGGCTCTCTCCTTGACATGCTTAGCACCTGCACAGCCTCAGAGTGCTTACATTGTCCAGTTAATCAGTAATATTTAATCGAGCACCGTGCAAACTCAACTTTTAATACCCTTTCCAGTTCCTTTTTTTCTTTTTTAATTTCCCTCGTCATAGACACCTCAGCTTCACTACTGGAACTTCAACATTATGCACTCCACACTGTATATAAATGCCACTTGTTTTGCACATATTCAACTCTGTATATTTTATATATTTTATTATTATTATTATTATTATTATTTTATTTTATTTTTTTACTATTTAATTTGTAAAAATGTGTATACACACACACACACACACACACACACACACACACACACACACACACACACACACACACACACACGTAGGAAAATATTTAGTATACACATCCAGAAATGCATACACTATTATATATTGTACATATATTTATTAGTTTCAGGTTGGCCATTCTTGTATTTTGCTCGTTTGTGTTGTTGTGTTTGCACATCTCTGTTGCTTGTGGGGCTCGCACACAAGAATTTCACTCGCATGTGCTGTGCCAGTGTGCCTGCACATGTGATGTGACAATAAAAAGTGATTTGATGTGATTTGATTTGATTTGCTCTGCCTTTCTGAGATTTGACCCAGTGTGCAGCATCACAACTTAACTTCTTCTGCCACTTTTCTTTTTCCCCTAAGTCTTTCTCCCAAGAACTATTTCCTTTATTAAACATGCACACATGACACACGCCTTTTTGGAAATTATCTTTGTTTCCATGATATAATCTGACGGATTGCAGTGAGCAGGAAGTGTTGACTGAGGCCAATTTGTTCCTTGTTCTACATTATGAGTAGCTGGGGACTCTGTTTCTCTTTTTTATGACCTGAGATATGATATCATGTCAAGAGCAGCCACCATAATCCCTTCGCTAGCTGACACATGGCCCAGTCCGGGGGAGAAAAAATCGCTGCACTCACCATGCCTCAGGCACGCACACCTGCAAGGCTTTCCTGAAAACAAATAGCTGGTGGGCACATATTTTTCAGCTTTTAACTGTGATTTAAAATACATGCATTTTTAAACACATTATTTAAACCCACTGCCTAGAGCATACAGTTATGCAAAATAATGGATATACCTGTAGAACACTGTCAGTTTAGGCTCATTAATTACAATCCCAGTCACACGCAGAGTCATATGATCATGTTCCTCAGATGTTTATCATCATGGCGACTAGAAACCACCAATCTACAGCTGCTGAGAGTAGTCTCTTCTAAAATAATGACTCCATTAATTATCAGGCGATGTTATTCCAAGATGGTGCTCTGGCCACGCCGTGTTAATTGAATGTATGTGATTGAATAATGGATTTACAGCAAAGTCGAAAAGCTCTCTGAGCTGTCTGTTTCAGGCCTGCCTTGTTCACCTAAATCAAGTCAAACTGTTTGGGTAAGACAGAGGGAGATGGGAGAGGAAGAGAAGTAGTACAAAGATAGATGGGCGTAAAGTCAGACTAATGATGTAGCATGAAACAAGCCATCTATGTTTGATGAATGTTAGCTGAGAGACTGGAAAGTGAGATGATAAAAAGATGAAAAGGAAAAAGTCTGACGAGTACAGTCCCACAAAGAGAATTGGGTGATTAAGCGACTATCAAGCACAGATGCACAAGGGCAAAGAGTCCAGATAAACAAGATGCACTCCCCCACCCCCAAGAGTGGCTTATTCCTGTTGTGTTTTCACTCTGTTCAGCTTTCTGTTTGACTAGAAAGCTGCTCTTTTACAGTTTGAAAACACAACAGTCTAATAAATGAATTTTTAAATTGTTAACAGATTAAATCATTTAAATGTATAAGCTGCATCAGGTACTGCTGCATCATTGCTGTTGCCTCACAGTAAGAAGGACCTGAGTTTTAAACCACCGTCTGACCAGGGCCTTTCTGTGTGGAGTTTGCATGTTGTCTCTGTGTCAGTGTGGGTTCTCTCCATAGGCTAATCCAGCCTTTTCTCACAGTTCGAAGACATGCAGTAAATGGGGTTAGGTTAAATGGTGATTGGGAGTGTGAAAGGTTTGTGAAAGGTTGGCAGTCTCTCTGACAGACTGGCAACCTGTCCAGGTAGTACCTGTCCTGGAATAGACTCCAATTGCCACAGGACTTGGATAAGGGGAAGAAGCCTCTGTGCTGTCTTTCAGTCCAGCTTTGTCCAGCCACTGGTAGGATTTCTGGATATCAGCCACCTCCTCTATCTGCCGGTGGTACATACCGCGCAGATAGGGCTGTGCGATATGACGAAAATCTCATATCCCGATATAAGAATTCTATCGTCCCGATAACATTTTGCATAAAATTTACATAAAAATGTAACATTTTCTGTAAATTCTGTGAAATTTGGGCAGCTCGTCTTGCGGGAAGTGTTTCCAGCTGCGCGTCATGTAGCTGGAGTCGAGTGTTTTAATCGATGCATGAAACTATACATTTTTAGACATAAGTTGTAAAGGCCACGTTTTCTTTGTGAGTATTTATTACACAGCGTGCTGCGGGGGAAAGCCTGTTCTAACGTTTGAGCCTAAGGTTTATTTTTTAGCACCTGGCGGCTCTTTTTTAATTCTCATCCGTAAATAATCTGCTTTTTCACGTGATTCAGTTTATTTCGACACCACGAAACAAACGATAGCGTAAAATGAAACGATAGACGTTTTTATATCGTCATCCGATATATATCGTTATATCGAACAGCGCTACGTGCAGGGGTCTGTATATGTATGTATATGTGTATATATACATGTATGTATATACCGTAATTGTCGGGCTATAAGCCGCTACTTTTTGCACAAGCTTTGAACCCTGCGGCTTTTAGTCAGGTGCGGCTTTTCTATGGATTTTCCATGATTTTTGTGATATCGTAAGACGATTTGTTTTGTTTGTTCCGCTGTTGTACGGCACTACGTTGCCTGGCGGAAGGATCGGGGTTCAAGAGTGGTATGTTAGTCACATGTCCGTCCGCCAGGCAACGTAGTGCCGTACGAAGTAGCGCGAAAAACAAACTTCAAAGTAGCGCTACGCATTCAGCGGGAGGCGTGGATGACGAGCGGCGATAAACTTGCGAAAAGCAAGTTATGCCCAACTCCACCGGTGGATTCTGACAGCGTGGAAAAGTGCGAAAACATCCACGATCACCAACGGATTTTGAAGGGCTGGACTGCTGCATGATGGAGAGGAGGACACCGCCACGGCCCTTCTTAGGGTGTTCGACTCTGACACTGACAACGAGGATTTCTTTGGTTTTGAAAGTGATAACGAAGGAGAGAAGCGGAGAGTGGATGACGAAGCCATCCTGAGCCTGTTTGTATCCGACATTGGAGAAGAGGACTTTGGTGGTTTTAGAGCGCAGGAAGAAGAGAAAGATGGTGAATGACTGACTTTTCTTCTTGTTAAAGCCGTGTCACTGCACCTGAGCCTAAAAGGTAGTCCGAATCTATTTTTCTGGTGTGCTGTAGGTTACTGTACTACATGTGCAAATATGTACCCATAACTTGTTTTTCAAAATATTAATAAAAGGGGTGTGTCTCCAAACAGCCATCTCTTTCCTGACAATTCCCTTTGTGCATATTCTCTTACATATGATAAGTCAACATTGAAACACCTGCGGCCTTTAGTCAGGTGCGGCTAATGTATGTATAAAACAGGGTTTTCCCCTGATTTTAGCTTGTGCGGCTAATATTCAGGTGCGCTTTGTAGTCCGGGAAATACGGTATATGTGTGTGTGTGTGTGTGTGTGTGTGTGTGTGTATGTATGTATGTATGTGTATGTATGTATATATATATGTGTGTGTGTATATATGTGTGTGTGTATACATTTTAGAACACAATCACATAAACAGCACAATTGTTGTATAATTGCAATTACTCTAGGCTAATGATATGAGCAGACTCAATTTGATTTAGCGCGCAGTTTAAATTAGTCCTAATGTTGCCTTCTGCTTTGAATCCACCATCTGCAAGCTGAAGTGTATATCTTGCTCAGTGTAACTATTACACAGCAGCACATTTTTCCTGGTGTGAAGGTGTGCTATGTGACATCTTCACAGTCATTAGTGCTTTAGTACAGGCGCTAATGGAGTGGCTAGCTTGCTGCGACTCTGCAGGCCTGGTTAAAAGCTTCAGCAGTTTTTAATGTCCTCCAACTTTTTACTTTGTTCTTTTACATCTCTCTTTTCCTCCAACTGTACCAGGCATGTTGTCTTTTCAAGCAGCCTCTCAGCAATTAAGCTCCCTGCCGCCACCCTTTCTGTGTTTTTCTCCCCCATCCGTCAGCTTATGGCCGAATCGATCGCTTAGGGTGTGTAAGATGCAGTGCAAGCTCTCTGCCTATTCCACTCACTCACACTGAGATGAATGGTAATCAATTTGATGTACGATGGAGGAAATGCTTTAAAATCCACCGTGTCTTCCCCATTTGGGATGGATATCATCTTTTTTCAATAAACACCTGAACATGCTCTTCCAGTTAAATTACCATTGCCCTGCATCTCAGTAAGAAATCGCGTGTTCAGGTGTACCACACAGCAACACACACACACAGCAGTTGACACTGTTGTCATGTTATCGACATTCTAGACGAAGTGTAGAACGTTTAATGTTTTTAAATCAAAAATACACTTTTGTACATCATGCATAAAGGGGTTTATTTGTCTTATTTATCCAATAATTTACATCTATTCAAATATATTGTTCACGGGTACATATGATTGATAGATCGGTTAAATAACGGGTACTCAAAGCAGAACTTTTATGACTGCATCAATCATCTGGGTTTAGTTAGGAAGCAAAACCTACAGATGTCCTGTTTCTAGCCCCTTTTCTGTTAATATATATGTCTCATGATTCTAGTGAGTTTCTGGAAAGTCACTCACTCTTTTTCAGTGTCTCTTTTTGGACGCAGTCTAAATAGTTTGAACTGCGTTTATTCGTGTTGGTTAGTACTCCCTAAGATTGTATTTTTTGCAGCCGTCTTTTGCGCTCCTCGCCGTGACCTTCTGTGACAGAAGTCATTCTTGGCAGTGTGACAGATGATTCGATTTTCCTGCTGCAAAGATGTCAGAAGATGATCACAGGGTTACTCATGGTTAAAATGTCAACTTTTAGGGCTGACTAACTGCAGCCGAGTGATTGTAAACAGTCTCAAAGTTTCAATATTGAAGTGGGGTGGGGGGCTGCACATTCACAGCGACAAATAATTAGTCTCAGCTATGGTTCAATTTTGAAAGTTCATTTTTATAGGATATTAAAACAAGTAGCATAGCTAGGCTGTAGGTTACCAATCTAGACATTTACTGGATGTCTTGAGGGTATAATTTGCAATTTGCAGTTTATTGCATTAAACATACAAAACCATTATATAGTCCTTGTAAATCTGCGACACAGACATCTATTGTCTACAGTAATCACTTTCAATTATGCTCATTCTTTTTCTTTTCCCACTTTCTTATTGTTACTCTTTTTTTTACATGTAGCTTACTTTTCCTCCTTTGAGGTTTTGATCCATTATAGATCAGTGATAAAGTCATGATCCTGAAGTTCCAGTACAAGTCAATGCCTCACCTGCTTTGTTCTTTCTAAGCATCAGTCCGAGGAAGATCAATCTCCATAAGTCAGTCAAATAGCCCTCCAGGGTGCCTTCCTACTGAGCGGATCCACCACAGACACCAGACGGCTCACAGACCTTTTAGTCCACTGTCTCTGTCGCATTTAGCAGATCTCATTTGTCACAATGCGTCTCTCCTCATGGGCGAAGGCAATAATTCACTCAGTGTGTATTTATTACGGAGGCACTTTTTTGATTTGATCTTTAATGAAAACAAAGTTGATGGTATGAATGTCGCCACACAGCGAGAACAAAAGAGGCGATGCCAGCCTCTGTAGTAAGGACTGGGTGATTAGAAGATACTAATCCAAACGGAGAGTAGGGGACACAAAGAGGAAGTGGAGAGAAATAAGTTGGAGATGTGTTTGATGCAGACACCTTTCAGCTTCATTAACTGGCACTATTACAACTCCTGCCTCTGTTGAACCAGTGCCCCTGTCTCTGGGGCATCATTAATATAATACAGCACAGGTTTTTAGAAAGGTATTAAGCGATTACTGTGGCTGAATAGATTACATGTAGAAGTACTCATGAAAAAGGGATTTGTCCTTTCATACTCATTCAGTCCTTGTCATTACAATAAATTCCAAGGTGATGAAAATTTCAACAGAGTTTATCTACCTTAATTTGCCAAGCCAGATGGCCAAAGTAGCAGTCAGCTGACTTGTGCCAAAATGACGCCTATTATTTGCTTCCACCTCTATTTAATGATAAGATTTTTTTCTGTCCTTTTTTGCTTTTGATCAGATAAAATGGGATTATTCATAACTACGGCTCACTACTGTCATGTGTAGCTGATTACTCCTTCTCCATTTTATTATTTGTGATACTCTCTTGTTAAATATTTTATCTCTGTTCACATAGAGCTCTAGAAATTCTTGAATGGGGCGAGGAGGGGAAAAAAAAGATGCGATCATCATTATTCTGGGCTCTGGCCGTCGTTGCTGCAAGAAAGGATTTTAATGAGGGTCGTCGCTTAATCACAGGTGTAAAACAGAATGCCTACGACACAGACAGATACTGATATGCACTACTAGATTCACATTACATATAATGTGGGAGACGGTAAGACCTAATGGGCCGTTGCGGAGTCAGATGTAATGCAGCATAGAGGACAGGACATGACATCAAGCAAACACAGCGGTGAGGCTAATGCACCATCACACCATCACATCAGAGACAAATCAGAGGGACAGTCATGAGACAGCTGCGGGTCAGCACGCTAGAAGGAGACAGAAAAAGAAAGAAAAAAACTTACAAAGTTGTCAACACTATAACTACTATATCTGTATGTGTCCAAGGTCACCGCACTCTCTTTGCAAAAAGATGCCCTGCAAACATTCGTGGGTGTTTCTGTAAATTGCTGTAGCTCAGTAAAATTTGAAAAACAAAACAAAATGGAAGAACAGATTTGTATTCGAGGGGCTGTCGTCAGATTTGAAGTAAAGAACAAAAAAGAAAATCAAAGTAAATCAAAGAAGCCACATAATTTCTTTTCTCACACACTGGACAGCAAATCATTGGCAGGAAAACACGTTCAGCACACTGTTGTAACCCAAGGGCAGCACTGTGCGTCTGTAGCAGGCCACAATTTGCCAAACCAGTGCGGCAGAATGATGCCATCACCGCCCTGCTGCCTGCTTGATGTAAGTTGGTGCAGGGTGGCAATGTGCTACGGAAACACAAATCAATCAACACCTGCTGTTATTATTTTTCTCTTTTGCATGTCCTTCCTCATTTAAAACATCATCTGTGCTCAGTGTCAGAGTTAGGTTATAGATGCCAAGCAGCAACAATGCCTCTGTTATTAAAGTGCATCTTGCTGCAGCTAATTGAGGCCTGCAGTATGCAGGCAAATTAAAACACCAAAATAACACTGATGTCTAGCCAAATGGGAAGGAAAGGACAAAAAACCCCAAGTTATCATATTCTTCCACCTTTTAGGGATCAATTATGAATTATTTATACTTTTGAATTTTTACTCTATATACTGACACTAGTTCTATATACAAGCCATCTAAATCTAGTGAGTTTTTCTCCCTGACATCCATCTCTGGGCTGTGGAGAACAGAGCTGTGACCTGTCAAGGTGGCACACAGCATCCCATATTGACTCTTGTCAGCTTGAAAGTCTCAGTTTCTCCTGTGCCTCTTCCTCCTGGGATTACCTGGAATTCACCAGACTGTCAGAGAGCAGACGTACTTCCATCTCCACCTCTAACGCTGAAATACACAGCCTCGTCTTCCAGGAGATATAACATTTCTAATTGGAATGATTCAAACAGAGCTCCTGAGAGTGAATCTTTTTTATTTTTTTTTTATTTTTATGCTTTCAGTGGTCCCGTGACGACAAAACAGCCTCCTGCCTGCTGCCAACGCTTCTGCTGTTCACACAATTCATGTAGAAAATATTTGGAAGATAAAGTCCCACTTGGGATTATTTTGGACAAAATGATATGAATGCAGAACTTTTTTTATTTTAAACTGACACAAGAGTAGAATGCTGATGGGTTCTACAATACTGATTATTCTAACTATGGCGACGTTTAGATAGGTCGTTTGCCATTAACATTCCTATTTCCAAGGTTTTGAAACATCAGGCAGCTACCCCCCCCCCCCCCCCCCCCCCTCTCACACACACACACACACACACACACACACACACACACACACACACACACACAAACCCCAAAACAACAACAAAAAAACCCCTAACAAACCCTAAAAGCACAAGTATTACAAAAGAACATATTGACCAGATGATGGTGGTTTTAAAATCAGCAAACTTTACAAAAGCCATCTGGGAAAAATTTCACTAACCCACAAACCTGCTGGTGGTGCTTAACTGAACAAATCTGGTACTTCCAAGAAATTTGTCATTTTTCCCATATTTATATGTACATCTTATATGCACACGAATCAATATGACCCGTGTTTGATGTCATTAAAAAGGATGAGGTGGGACACAAATTGAAATCTCTGCATTGATGTCTGATGTACTGCAATCTACTTCCCTGACCTCCACACCTCCACTGTCCACATTGCATTGACCACTTAGCTTCCTGCACTGGCAATGAATATTGGCACTAGTGTGATGCATAATTACACAGCTGTAATGAATACTGGGTTCTGCAAACTTTTATATGAATTAAAACCAGTAGCTCCAAAGTGTTTCATAAGCTAACTAGCCTTAGAAAAAAAACGACTCTGCTAACAGAAAGTACATTTTGCTAACTAACATACGCCCTCAATCCAGTTCTGTTTGAACTGTTTTTCCTGTTGGCAAACTGATACACTTAATGGCTAATAATGTTGTTTGTATACTGAAAATAGGTCATTTTAGTCCATTGGTAAGTACTTGGCAAGCAGTGTGATGTGTGTAATAATCTATCACTCTGCATTTAAGGTAATACTGTAAATGAGATGTTCTTGGTGTGAAATTAAAATGATGAATTCATCCAAAAAGTGTTAAAGATGCATAAATACTAAAATGGGACATTTAGCCATTTTTTGTTGGATTGCTAGAGAACATTATGACTTTATAATATATTATTTAGATAAGATCCTACAGGGGCGTTAGATTTACCCACGAGTTTGGTTGTTCAACTCAAGTTCAGGGACAAATAGACAAACAAATGCACAGACAGAAAGATTTTATAACAGAATATTGCTGCACTGATTTTTAACAAAGAAAAGAGTTCTGGGTAGTGAAGGCTTGCATCTTTAAAAAAAAGCCCTTTAAAGTCTTGCAGCTAAATGCTTGGCAACGTTGGCACAAAGCGCTGAAACTGCTGATGCGAACATCTAAAATAGAGACACCGTGTCCGTCAGCACTCACTGTCTGCTGCTCGAGGCTGATGGAAGATGGCCTTGTTAATTATAACCGCTGTGTTTTCTAGTTTATAACTGACTCTATGGTGCTTGTATACATGAATGCAGTCTTACAGGATAATGCTCACCCTGGCTCTCTTGGTTTACTTAACAGGGATAAGCACTGTGCATATTTTAGAATTCCAGTATTCAAAAATGTAAAATTAGTACTACTGTAAACCTACGAGAGACTATTTGGCAGTTCTGTTAAGAGCCAGGCAGAGAAGTGCTGCCTGTAAGATTACTGTTACAGAATATCTTAGGGATTTTTAAAATTTCTAAAACCTGGTAGTGTGAAATGCGTATATAGAGTACATAGATTTTTTTTTCGTTTTTTGAAGGAACCAGCCCTGTAACAAGTGGGAAAATGCAGTGCCATCTTTTTTTTTTTAACTTCAATACAAATGATCTTTTGCATACGTCAAAGTGACAGAGCAAGAAACGGTGGCTGAGGCACAAAAGGAGAACCTCTTCAGAGAGCAAAAAGCAGATAGAGCTGTGGTCAAAACGACTAATTTCCCTTATGAAATCCACCCTGTAAGACCTCCTGGAATAGAGTTTATTAAATGGTGGCTTATCATTACACTCTCACTATAGATAGCCTTGGAATCCCTTATAGACCTTGCTAGCCTACTTTCAGCGCCTCAGAAAATGTGACTGAAGAGTGGAGCAGGTTTTTCCTGCTCTCTGATGGTTTGACCTCTGACCTGCTTGTTTATAACTGCGTAGGAGGTGTCAGATTTTCTCATTGGATTACTGCTGGTTTTTGTCTGTCTGAATATGACATGCATCTATATATATATATATATATATATATATATTTTTTTTTTTTTTAGCTTGGCTGACGTAAACCTGCATTGTGTATTAGCTCAGAGATGCTTAAGGGAAAAAACAAATCCCTTGTAGTTCATGGATTTATCCTTCTGCTGTCTTCAATGCTGCACATTCCATTCTCCTACTGGTAAAACTGTCCTTGAATGCTGTTTGTGTGTTATGGGTAGGTATATATCATTGTGTCGAGTGGTTTTTAGCAGGACGGTATTCCAAATGCTCCCCCACTGCTGCAAGAGTAATTTTGCTTGTATATAGCCCCACTTGGTTGCTTGTCTTTTCACCACTTAGCAATCGATTCCCCCTCACTGCTGGACTCCCCGCCCTCTCTCTCAACCCCTACATCATCCCAAAAGACTGACTGTCAGAATGAAGGGGAAAGGGGGTACCAAAAACAGAGACAAGAGCGAGTAAAACAAAGAGAAACGGGTGTAAACAAAGAGACTGAGGAAGAATGTGAGGGGAAGTCAGAATATTGAACAGGAAATAGAAGTGCCATTAAATGTAAATGAGGGGAAGAAAAAATTCAGCGATGCATGCTTTTACCTCATTTTACCTGTCATTATATTAGATATAAAAACAGAGTGAAAGGTCTGACCAGCATTTAAGCTGAGTGATAACAAGTGCTAATAAATGATACCTGATTTTATTTAAAGGTTTATTGACACATTAAAGTCCTGCTTGTTACCGTAGAGCAGTGGTCCCCAATCCCAGTCCACGAGGGCCGGTGTCCCTGCAGGTTTTAGATGTGTCCGTGATCCATCACAGCTGATTTAAATGGATACATTACCTTCTCAACATGTCTTGAAGTTCTCCAGAGGCCTGGTAATGAACTAATCATGTGATTCAGGTGTGTTGACCCAGGGTGAGATCTAAAACCTGCAGGGACACCGGCCCTCGCGGACTGGGATTGGGGACCCCTGCCGTAGAGTTTTTTGTTTTTTTTTTTAATGCTATATATCTCAAGGACAGACAGAAGAAAGCTTCTGTGTGGCCTTAAACAAACAAACAAACAAACAAACAAAATGAATCCAACAGGCTAAATTTATTACACAATTACTAGAAGAAGAGTGGAATAGTTTTTTGGACCACAGAATTTGGCAGACTTTGGAGCATTCATGTAGTCCAGCATCAGTGTTTTGGCTCTGGGCTAACTCTAATCACCTCCAAATTGTTGCGAGTCCAAACATTTGCTCACACAATACAACATGCCAAAGCTAGACGGCACAAACACGCACCAAACCCACCTATCTGCAGCCTCTCTCCCTCGCTTTTACTCCGCATCCACACACCTGCCCTCTGACACAAAGTCGGTCTCCCGGTCCATCCCTCCATACCTTAATGAGGAAGCTCATTATGGACAAACATGCTGCTGCTCCTCTGAATAAGCAACTAGGACAGCTATGCTGCTCAGCTGAGTGTGGAGCTGCAGGCTGAATATTTTATTGATTTTGCAAGTCCAGCTGTTGATCTATCTTGTGCATCCTTGTCATTAATATAGTGAGTGCAGAACAAAGGCCTGTGTCCTGTGAGTTCATCAGACTGCGGTAATTGTTAAGTGGTTGCTTTATTGTGCTGTCTCTGCTCAGGGTCAAGACATTTTGGTTACACCTAAACTGAGTTTATGATCTTTGCTGGTTGTTGTATTTTGATGTAGTGTTTATACATATATATTTGTTATAGTTGATAAGCAGTTGTGCATTGTTGTGCTTGGGGATTCTTTTAGTGCTATGTTTAACGTTTTCAAGGACGCAGCACATATGGATTCCAGACTTCTCATTTACTTAGAATGGGGTGATACTATGGTTCACTTTCTTTGCTTTGTTTGTGCTGGGAAGAAGAGTTGAGAAGCCTTTTGAAATTCTAGTACCAGCACCAGCCAATCGAATCGCAAAGTGAAACTATCCTGAGAGAGCACGATTGTTACTGGTGCAGTTTAAACATAGTGGATAGTATATGGCCACAACTAGGTGAGCTTTTGCTAACTGGTAATGAAAGCTCTAGGTGTGATAACAGTGGCAGTTGGAGCCTGCTCGGCTTCATGGGTACTGGTTTGAGCCGTTAGACTGGACCTTTCTACCACGTGTGTGCTCTTTGTGCCCTTTAGGTCATTTTTAATGAATTGTCTGACTAATATTATGTTTTGCTGTGTGGTACAGTCCTTTAACTGGAAGTCTGTGCTTTAGTTTTGGTGAGTGAAGCTGTAGTATTTTTTAATATGTGTATTTCTGAATCAGGCTTTCTAACCAAGCCATCCAGCATTAGCTGATAACTTGGCAATGACTGTATTACATACAGATATAGCCACTTGTAAAAAGAACAGTTCAGATCCATACGTTATGCTGCCTATGAACACAAGCTACAGAAATCTGGGTACCAATACGAATAAAAGAAGAACAAGTTAGTGAAAAACATCGGTGGATGTAGTTTGCATGGATTTGCAGAGGCTTTAAAGACACTTAAAATAATTACAAATCAATTTTCTTGTGTGCCTTTTCATTGGGTTTCTGTTATTGTTAGCTAAACTGATAACATAAAAACAGAAATGATGATGTTTTTGAGTTGTCCCGGGTATCGTTTTATTGTCTAGATCTCCTAGAGACAAATTACACATTCAAGATTCACTCAGTCTTCAGATAAAATGCAGACTTATGTGTCTGTATAAAGCATTTTCCAGCTTTCTAGGTTTCTTTGAGGCTGTAGAGGTCAAAAGCCACAATACTTGCCCCATGCCATATTCCTTAGTCTTCAATTCTCTGCAAAGTTGTAGGGGGAGATGAAGCTGTGTTCTTTAACCTCCGAAGAACTCTTCCACGGCATGCATTTTTAATTTCTCTTTGATATTTGGGCATATTGGGACCCGATGAATGTAAAAACAAAGGATTACCAGATTTTTTTTTTACCTGATTTTTGTTTCTAAGAAAAATGAGAGCCACATATGAGGATATTCATTTAAAATTTCAATAGAACAGTAGCAGTATAATAATTGTATAATATAAGCAAAATTGAGTATTTTGGTCTAAATAACCCAAAATGTGATGTCCACATATGTGGATGCCAGGTCCTAGGAGATTAAAGGACACTTGCACACACGCACGTGCACACAAACACGCACACACATACATTATTCTCTGATCCGTTATAGTTCTTTATTTCGCATCAGCTTCATCCTCCTCAGTGAGGAAATGAAGCAGAAAAAATCTGTTAACATCCCAGAAACATTTCGATTATTGAAAAGTGAATGCTAATTTCTGTCGAATTCATTTATTGGGAGACAACAATCAACGGTCCCTGGAACCTAAATGCAACAAACTCAGGGTACAAATAGCGTTATGAAGCAGAGGGAGCGAGTGTCCTAAAAAAAAACTGGTGATTTTTTAACATTCAAATTAAAGATATAGCATTATCTCCTTTTCTAGATAAGGAAAACAAAAGTCTTTGAGATTTTGGGCCCTAAATGTGCTCTTCAGACTGAGGTGTGTTGAAGCTGCGACACAGTCGTCTAATGAAGTTTCTCCTTCTAATGTAATTAATTACAGCACTTATCTGACCAGACAAAAAGCCAGCTCGATGGATTATATTAGGATGCAACATCTCTGCCCTGGATGGCCGACTGGGAAATGGATCGTGATTATCTCACAGTTAGAACAACAGAGACACACAGAGGCCCATCGCTTCATATCAGATCAATTAGCAGTAAGGCTCTCTTCCCCTGCGCTACTCGGTGTCATTATAGCACCATTTTCCAGGCTCCAAAGCAACTATTTTGCTATCATAAAGGAGCTGTAACTCTTTAATGCAGAAATGCCGCAGTCATTTCTAGCAGCTCAAAGCCATGCCGATATTCAGGGTTTGAATTCACTAGGACCCCAAAATCATATTGCGCTGTCTTCATTGATTTCATATGAAGGTGAAGCACGAGCAGAAAAAAGACACTACAAGCATCTAAAACTTCATATTTTCAGCATGATCAGAGCAAATCCTTACTTTATGTGACACAAGAAGATGAACTGAAGGAATTTAACAGATAAAAAGTGTCCTTGAATTAAGCAGTCCTTTCAGATCTGTGAAGCTACTACATTACCTGTTTATTAGGGATGAACGCAGAGGCTGTGCAAACAGTCAATATTGCCTGTACTGACTGAGGTGAAAATTGGCTTCTCAATAAGTGGAAAAAAAAATCCTGAATATCTCTCTAAATATTTTAAGTTTGTAGAGGGGATTAGTTTTACAGTCCACACATTCTGTCACAATCAGTGACCATAGAGACATCATCTGTCTCTGCTGGCTAGAAATGTGTGCACTGACCATCTGTGTTTGTGCGAAAGCTCCGGAGCAGATGGATCTTAAAACTTCCAGTGATTTTCCTCCAGTTTATTTCCTTTTATTTCAAGTCTCTGTATTTTGATGGTGTTAAGCCATGTGACTTCACGATGGGGGCAGTTATTTTTCTCATGTTAAGATATTGTAAACTCATGCTATATCTCTCTTTGTGGGTTTTTTTTAAAACAATTTTATTACTATATTAAGCACTGTGTGAGAGTTAGTCCATTGCAAGTTTGCTCACATCATGTTGCTCACACCTCCCTTGGCAGTCGGCTGGGTAAAGCCATGTTGCGTACGGTCTTTTGGAGCTGGGAGCTCTGACATGACAGCTTACAAAGTGCAATATTTAAAAAGTTTCATACTTCTAACAGTATAAGTCTTTACCACCAACAGCAGATTCTCGTGGCAGCAACCACAGTCTGTGTGTGAAAAATGCAATACCGTCCTTCCCTCCCTCAGGGGAAGAGGCGCAGGCATCTTTATCTCCTACTGGCCGACACTCTCCATATTCCATTGCTAAATTACTTCCTCTGCCTCTGTGATGGAGAAGTAAAAGGAAACGATAAGTCTGAAGGCATGGAAATGGAATTTATATACTGTATAAACGGCAGTTTCTTGTGGGATCCTTTCAAGCCGAGCCTTCTGAAAGATTGGAGAAATGACTCTTTAGGGTCCTGTGAGAGTTGACGGGAAGAAAAGGATCTCCGTAGGAGTGGGATGAAAGAGAGTATAGCATATACCTCGTGTTTTCATCATGTGTTATGTTGTCATATTTTATACTACACTATACCTGGTGTGTGTTGGTGGAGTAATTGTATAGGCTACTGTATACTGGCAAGCAGGGAAACAAAATATTCCCCAGCATAGAGGATTAACAACTATGGGAGTGACAAAAGTTCATAACAAATACAAAATGAGAAATGGCTTTCTACTCTAAACAACAATTACAGATTCACCAAATGTCTACCCTGGCTTTCTCTCCGTGTTTAGCTGTATTTGCTCACATTTCTACATGAATCATGCACACATTAGTTAATTAATTTATTCCAAAAATAACTATTCTTCTTAAAGTACTTATCAGAGTAATTATCCTTCTCTTGACTTAAAACCACACATCGTTTCTCATCTGCTTCCTTCAGAAACACCAAAGCGACAGGAGTACAATAGAGTATTGTAATATTAAGTTGAAAAAAACAGCAGTCGAGGTGTCTCTTCTCTGTTTTTTTCTACATCATGTTTGCTTTTTGTTGTTTTTTTGATTTATAACTGTTGTATCCTGTGGTTGGTGGAGTTTAAATTAAGTCATCCAACTGTATGCAGTGGAAAAGAAAACAAGCCTAGAATTTTGTCTGAAGGGCATCTGCATGTGGTGAACCACTTCACGGCCCTGTTTGTTTGCATATTGGGTCTTTTGGGCTGTACATGGAGTGAACTGAGTTAATCAGCTTCGCATCAAGGCAACAAAAATTTAAAATAACCCCAGGTTGGAAAAAAATCCCTCCAGACACATCAAACTGATGTAATTATTTACGAGACTGTGTTAGCGTTTAAACACGCCACTTGAGTCGTGGAGATATGAGTGGAGTGCTGGAGCATGAGGCATTATATTACACTTGTTTGTTTTATCTACTGAGAATGTTTTAGCTGCTGTAAAGTTAATGGATCTCATACACAGTGTTCAAGTTGTTGGGATCCTTAGTATTAAAATCGGGTGTTGATTATTTGCACATCTTTTTTTCTTTTTACATAAAAATGCTTTGAAATTTCTGGTGCTATGAATGGGCACTTTTCACAGAAAATAATTGAAACTACAATTTAGATGGAAGAGTGTCTAACTGAAGAATTGTGAGATTTATTTCTTAGAAACTGTTATTTTTTTTTTAGAAATCAGCAGGGTCAGCATGCTAAGCCTGTAAATGTGTGATTTGACAGACTGGATCGATACTGCAGTGCCATTAAAAACAGCCAAGCAATAAAATATTTGACTCCGATCTGAATGCAGAGACTCACATTGGCTTCTTTCTGATTTCCTCTATTTCTAAAAGAAGTTGCATGCAAAATGCAAATACAAATGCATTTTATTTTAACAGGGTGCCAATATAAAGCCAATCCGTGACCATAACATAGTGAGAGCCTTCCGACAGAGATACTCAGCTTGACCCTTAGAAATGTTGGTGATAAGGAGCAGCTGCCTCCCTGTGATTCCTCTCATATCCTTGGTATGTCTGGGGTTGCTACTGTTGGTCGCCACCTTCCAGCAGATGCACACTCTGAGGTGTGAGGTACAGCATGCTGGTCTACTGCCCACACCGACTCACTTAAATACCAGCCAATGTGGCCTGACAGCCTCCACGCGCAGCTTGGGGGCACCAGAGCAGCAGCATCAGGAAGACACAGATTAAACATCTTACACATCAGAATGGTTTATCTGTGCGGTTGAAGTAAATCCTTCTTAGCACTTAACTTAGGTGAACTTTGACCTGCAAATTTGGGCTTTTGAATAAAAGCAAGCTGTTTTGATAGTGCAGGCCAGGGCCAGAAAGTCCATAGTGAACTGTTAAGCTTTGTTGTATATCAGCGTATACGTATTTGTGAGAGGAAACGCAGTTAAACAAAAAAGCTGCAGTTGTTACTGTACAATCTGTAATCCTCTTACGTCAATATTGCATTATGAGCAAAAGTGGTATTGCTTCTTAATGTAATAGTCAATGATTATGTGATCAATACGTTCCTGTCCTCGGTAAGAGCTGTGGGTAGTGACAGTGACCTTCCTGTGAAGGACATTCGAGTTCACTCTTAGAGATAAGTGCGAGGAGGGAAGTCATTCAGGGGGGGCTGAGAGTAGAGTTACGGAGCTTCCACATTCAAAGAAGCAAGTTGAGGTGGTTAGGTCATTTGACTAGGATACTTCCTGGATACAGCCTAGTCAAATGCCCTAGTAATTGCTTAGACTTGGACCCAGATAAGCCGTACTTATGGGATGAATGGATGGATGCCTACACACACACACACACACACACACACACACACACACACACACACACACACACACACACACACACACACACAAAACAGCCAGGGATATAAGGCGACTAATGCTGTACAGACTGTAAATCCCTTCTGTTTCAGTCCTATACATGAATATAGTGCACCACACATTATAATTTTTGCTAGCCATGTTATAGGATCATGACAGTCATTGAGATGCAGGCATCATCTTTTACCCACCATCATCACTAAATCAATGTCATCTTAGTCTTGTTACCAACACATGACCAGTTGGATGCAGTGTGTGTGTGTGTGTGTGTGTGTGTGTGTGTGTGTGTGTGTGTGTGTGTGTGTAAGAAAGAGAGAGTGTGTGTTTCTATGGGGACAGGACACCTTGGGAACATTCTGCCTTCCTGCTTCATTTGAACAGTTTAACCCCATGGCAGTGCTGAAGTAAACCCCGTGTAACCTCACAGATGGCGTATGTATGTTTGTACATGTTTACTTGTGGGAATAGCCCACTTGCCGCACTTCTCCAACACTGGATATTGGCAAACTTCTACCAGTAGTAATCTCACTTCATTTTCCATCAATTAAACTTAATTACCTCTTACAGAGACCCACTTCAGGTCCATTCAAGAGACGTGTATAGATTTCTATGCAGCTCCTCAACAATGTGAGAGGCAATCTGAAATGATGTTTGATAATGCTCTGATTAATATTGCATGCGTCATCTCGCTTTACTATTAATGTATTCCTGCTTGCTTGTATGGTATCTCTGTGGCCCATCTCTCAGACGTCTCTGCTTGTTATGCTGTTCCCATGTGTGTTTATATCTGTGCGTGTCGGTGGTCAGACCCCCCACCAGCGCGCACGCACGCACGCACGCACGCACACACACACACACACACACACACCAGATAAGAACTCATTCTCATGCCCAGGGTGAGTGACAGGGAGGAGACAGTAAAGGGATAAAAGGAAACAATGGGCCACAGATTTTTTTCTTATCAGACACCAAAGAAGAGGCGGCTGGATGAATCAGGCAGAGTGGTACAGATATCACCAAAGTCAGAAATAACCTAATTTATCCCAAAATATTCATGTAGACTCTCTTATTATGGTCACATTACTGTTTCTTTGCAGAACTGACCAAAACCTGTGGTTGATTTCTGTGTTTAAAGATAAGAAATCTCTTATTATAACCTTCTGCAAGGAATATCTATCTTATAGTTACAATGAGCTAAGTTATATGCCATTTTGTGCCCTTGGATTAATTTCTATGAGAATTGTGATCATTGTTTTCAGTCTCTACTGGTGATAACTTTGGTGGTGACTATGCTTTAAATTTCATTCAAAATTAACATTACCAGACTTGTTTATTGCATATAAGTCTTGTGCATTCATTTTTTATTCTATTATTATTACTTTTTTTTTTGGTGAGTGGAGCAGTTGCTATTCTCTTGAGGGGAAAAAGGAAACCATTGTTCAACTGGAAACAGTTGTGTCTTAATTATGTTCTTTGTACTGGAAGTGATGGGAGCAGTTCAGCCGCATCTTTTCTTATTAATGTGGGGGCCAACAGTCTGCACGAAAGCACATCAGTCCTGAGGGAATTGTTCCATCTTGACACCCCCTGTGGAGCAGCCAAGGATGACTCGAGAGAGAACAGGAGCACTGAGATAGACACACAGGGGTGGACACAGGCCAGACACCCCTTACGGCTGTTTGGGTTTTCTGTCGCTCATGCGGATGTCAGAGAGCGCTGACCCACGCACCAAATTGCATTTCAAAGTTTGAAAAGTTTGGGGTTTTAAAAAATGTATTTAAAAAAAGAATTTAGATTTGATAAGATCACATAATTGTAAACTATACACACCAGAGGGTGATTTAAAAGGTTCCCCATGGTTACAAAGGAGTGGAGGAATGTTTAGGTTTTTAGCACGGAGGAAGCTTGGCATGTTCCAGGGCAGTGTGCAGGATCGTGCTTGGACCAATCCAAGGGTTTTTCATGCTTTGTGTCAGCTTATCTGCTACAGTGCCTGTTGCTATTTGAAATTGGCCAGATTGTAGCTTGCAATTGTGTGTGTGTGTGTGTCTGTGTGCTACATGCATCACAAATATGCTGCCTTATATATGGTGGTTTCCTATAGTATTACTGTGTGGCTTGCATGTTTTGAATCCATTTAATGCTGGATTTGAATCATGGGTGCATAATGAAACAATCAGTCATAGCGGAATAGATTGCTTCCAATCTACCGAATGTAACACAAATCCACCATCATGGCACGTTCTACAGAAGAGTAAACAAACAGTCACATGGTCACAAAATGCTGGTTTAAAAAGTGGATGTGAAACTAATTATTATAGATTTTTTGGTGTCTGTATTTGGTTTCAGGTTTTCAGGTTTCAATGCTCAATTTTTAGAAGTTTTTCTTTGGCAACTTTAAAACTCTTAATCCCAAACTGTGAGACTTATGGTCCCCGAAAAAATTGTGTTTTCACAGTGAATTCAATATTTCTCACAACCCCAACCTGGAATGGAACATTTTCTTTGAATAATTTGTTTTGTTCAAACTCCAGCTGCTCCCAGGCTTCTCCACTGAGATACTGTCCCCTCCCACTGTGGAGGCCACGGCTCAGAGTGATGGTTTAGATGGCCTTTGATGAATTGCCTCCAGAGTGATATCCCTTTATACTGTATAAACTACAAAGCTAATCATGCTGCATGGAGGTCATCAGACATTTTCTGTCCTTTTCTGTTCTTCTTCATCGTATTTGGTGGTGGATATCATCATTATTATGGTTGCTCTTTTCGCCTACTCCTGTTTGGAGGCTGTCTGCCTATTGCAGCTACTCAAAGCTCACATTTTGAACATTTTTATTTACAAGTTGAAACATACTGGCACAAGTGCATTGTGGCATACAGTACAGTATTTTAAGGATAGTGTGAACTGACACAGTGCTAAAGAACTACAAGCAATAGAGATTATGTTGTAGTAGTGAAATCTATGTGCAGAAACATACTTAACACTTTAAAGGTAATGGTTGATATGATTTCCATTTTTGTAGAAATCATTCTGTATTTTTTCTGTATTTTGTATTGCAAGTTAACATGACAGCTGTTTTTGCATGTTGTGTGAGCTAGAAAGTTTTGTTTTTTTTAATGCAAATGCAAAAGTTCTGCTCCAATAAATTAAAGTCTCTGTTTTTTCCAGCGCAAAACTAAAAGTGTGTTCAGGAGAAGAAATTCTGCCATTGAGCTTTTCCTCTCCCTCGTGTATTTGCTCCTTTTCTCTGCAAACTGTTTGATCAGTGTGATTTGTACAAACAGAGTGTGGCTCTCTTTGTTTTTTGGGCAAACTTTTCACTCAACAGGTGGCGTATCTTAGTTTACTTTTCATTTATTTTTAATGGTTGGTCCTTCAGGCACTGGACTCATGAGCTCTTATCCTGCCCTGGTTTGCTATTGCATTGCCCCCGTGGGAGGGCTCCCTTGAGGGTAAATGGCTTGTAGCTAAGGTCATGCTTTCATTAAGCATGATTCTCTGACTGCAGAAGCTGCCTTGCCAAGCTTTGAGGGCACTATGTGTCAGCAGCCTCCCTCTAATGTCTCATGGTGAAGAGCAAATCATCCAGACTTCACAATATATTAAATACTGACCTGATGAATGGAACAGAAGAAAAATAACTTTTTTTAAAGCATTTATTGCTCTCTGTATACTGTAGAGTAGTAAATGTGTGTTTCAAATACTTGATTTTTTTTTTTTACTTAAGTATTTTAATTATGTCTTTAAAATTTACACCAAACTACAGGGTTTACTCTCTTATTAACAGCAACTTTGATCATGGTATAAACCTTAACTGATGATCTCCTCAAGATTAATCAGAATCTCTCCAGAGTTTTTCGTTAGTTCCACTGGAAAAATGTCTCCATTTATCTGGAGAAATATGCATCAGCATCTGCTGGATGTATTGGCACATAGTTTGATACAGATATTCATGGCTTCGAAGTGAGATATCCAGATTACTTTGGTGATCCTAATCCTTTGAGGTTCATATCAGCATTTTTGAGTGAAATGTCTCAACACTTACAGGATGATTAAAATTTCATATGCACATGATGAACTATAACAGTAATGGGAATCTGGTGACTTTCAATCTACAGTAGTAGATCTTTTACCTTTTTAATCTTCATCAAATGTTCTTTCCTTTATCAGTCTCAGCTGTAGATAGTAAATGTGAATGTGTGTCTTTGAAGAACAAACAAATGACTGTTAATCTATAAATGATTGAATGAAACATACAAAACAAACATCCAGTGTCCTGATCCACAGCATTTGATGATTCTTGCAATACAGACACATGGGGACAGAGGTCTATTTTCTTTTAATACAGTATGATGTCCCAGTAGAATATGCCAACAACTGGTGCAGCTGCCTCACTGACTATATAAAGCTGTTTATATAAAGCTGCTTCTGTTTACTGCTTTCCCTCTGTCAGCACTGGGTCTCTAGAGGAAGGCTGGGAGAATTTGTGACCATAGACCTGTCATATACATATGCTCTTATGCATACATACTGTACAGTTGCCTTTAAGCCCATTAGCTGACTTGCACACAATCCATAAAGTGCAATGACAGGACCTCACCAAGTTGTAAATGTTTGTGTCTACATGTGCTGTAAGTGCATTTGCCAACTTGCAAGTCAGAGGCACTGAAGTAGAGACATGTGAGGTTACTACTAAGACTGTTTTTTTTTTTTTTTTTTTGCAGTGCAACCCTGTCAGCAGCCACTGAAGCATGCTCTCCTGTCTGCTTTAAAATTAAACATTTTTCCACGGGATCGGGTCGGGCTTTATGAGTATACTGCCTCATGCTTCAACCTGCCAATTAGTCCTAGCCTCCACTCCTCAGCACCACTGGTGTAAAACCCAGAAGGATTTGCAAGAAGGCCTTACACGTTCAGAGCCATGTATTTGCCCCAGCTGTACCACATTCTGACCAGGTCATGCTAGTTGAGAGCTGAGCAGCAGAGCTGTGTAGGTGCTCGTTATATTTTTACTCTTCCTTTTACATAATTTTAACTTAGATTCTTCTTTTGGCCACAATTGTTGTCTTTGGGAGCCCAGTGGAGTGTGCTGTATGTCTCTTGATTGTTTTCATGAAGCAGCACCAGCAGGCTGAAGTTGGAGTGGCTACAATTTCTATGCACATAATTTGTCTGACTTTGAAAAATGAGTTGACTTTTGGATTTTATGCATCACACTAACTTCAGAGCACCATAGGATGTCAGTCATCTTACTGGATTTTCTGCCATTTTGTCATTTATTAAAAGAAATAAGGAATAAGGATTTTTTTTTCCCTACCTCTTCCAAGCATTATATAAATGAAGTTTGAAATGTTACAGGAAGTTACTTGAAAGTCTATAAATACTGTATTTGAACTTCCACATCAATGTTTTGTCGGTAGAATCTCACAATAATGTCCTCGAGCCCTTTTCTGCTTTAAAGAGCAGTATGTCACTGTAATAGAGCAGTAAATAAAAAATAAAAAGATTTGGTGTGCCACAACTACAGCTGCCTTTGTAAAATATCTTTCAGGCATTTAAACCTCCTAAACTGATGCTTGTCGTCAGAAGGGAAACTTAAATGTTCCTTACCCTTTATACCAATTTTGGGAGGGAAAACAACACAAAGAAAAAAACAAAGACAAACACTTGAATGAAAAACATCTAAAAAATATATAATCAATTGATAGGCGGATGAAATAGCTTATTTGGAAGGGTCTGATAATACTATTTGGCTCGGAAACCTGTGTTCGCCTGGAGATAGCGATTTCACACTAAATTATGCAGGGCATCAAGCACGCCAAAGCCATCACTAAGCACTCAATAACTGCCTACAAAGGCTTTAATGGGCTTTACACAAGTTTTATGTCTGATATATTTTAGCATTACTTCACTGGAATCATCTAGAAATCTCGAGAAGCTGTCGCATTTCAGAACAATGCCGAAGCCTTAAATTGTTTGGCTTTTGTACTCCATCAGATGAGCCTTTAATTGGAGCACTTGGGTGTATTATCTGTGCTTTACTCCCTCTGATCAGTAGGGAAAATGCCCTCACGAATGAATTAGTCATCTACAAAAGATTACTGCTGCTGTAAAATGGCACGCGTCTCATTTTGACCTTCGTAGCCATGTTAAAAGCTCCGTGGTCACCTACAGTGGCACAGGTGGAGGGTTGGGTGGATCCAGAGCTGGATTTATTCTGCTATGTCTTATTTCATCTTCTATTTCAGAACATAATCAGAGTATACCTTGATGATTTCAAAGTATCAGTATTTTTTTTTATGTCTTATGTCATTAACATTAATTTTCTAGGAATATTTGAAAAGTTCCATCGTTGTGGTTTTTAGGAACTCTCCGAAGCCAAAAACTGCACTTCCCCTGAAAGGCTGCATGTTTTTAGCTTGTTGTTTTAACAGTTTTCTTCCATATACAGTTATTTAAAACAAAACAGACGCAATTTTTAGCCTTCTGTGACTATGATAACACAAGGGGGTTAAACAAAGAACTCCTGAGCAATGGAATTGCTTATAAGACTTAGTGATTTATCAAGAACGAGTGCATATCCGCAAGAAGCTGACATATGTTTTAATTTGTTTCTTCTATTGCACTCTGGATAAAACCATCCATCTTTCCCTTTTATGAGTTGTTTCCAAAGGGCCCGCCACTATAAAGTGTCACCAGCACTCAACTGTCTCCTATTAATGCACAAACTCCAAACCCATGTGAGGAGCTTGCCTGGAGCAATTGGCTGTGTGCTGTGTGTTTCTCTAAGGAGCAGAAATGTCACCAAGCAAGAAAAAACAGTAATCATCTCACCCCTTGCTCTTTCTCTTTTTCAATATTCTGTGAGGTCTAGGAAGCAATGAATAAACAATAGGGGAAGCAAGTATTACATGCACAGCCCAGAGCTTAAACGGTAGGGCAAATACAGCTGCTGTTCTTTTCACATGCCCGACTCAGTCATGACTGCCCTGGCTTGTGCCTATTTGACAGATAGTATGTCCTGGACTCTGCCTGATCGGGATACACATTACTCCATTATCAAAGAGGTACAAAACAAACCAAACCTACCAACTGCTTTTATCTTTTCTTTTTCTTTTTTTTTTTCTGGTGGAGAGAGAGAAACAACACAATGACAATATGGGTGGGGGGTGGGAGTAGAGAAAATAGGATGAGAAAAAAAAATAATTGAAATGGTTTGTAGCCCATCGGCCTGGAAACCTTATATTATTGCTTTTATGTTTCCTTCCATCTGCTGTTCCTCATGTGGCACTTTTCTTTAGGCACACCCCTTCTCCTTCTATCCAAATGTTACGTCAGTCCTTTTCTTCCAGGTACATATAAGCTAATGTAGTATTTGAATTACTAAATATTTTAAAAATGCATTGTCATCATATCTGGGATATAAGTCATTTAAAGCCTCTCTGCTGCCAAAAACATGTCGTGTTGTTGCAAATGATCGCTTTGATTTTAGAGTTGTAGGCAACCAAATGTAGCCTTCTTCTTCTTCTTCTTCTTCTTCTTCTTTTTCTTGTAATGAAAGATATCTGGTTTCCATTCTTGCCATTTTTCAATGGAATCTGTGAGTGCTCCCTTGGGACAATAACAGGAGAAAACACATTATCGTAATAGCTCACCCTGCCTTTTAGTCTTGTTTGTGTCCCCTCAAAAAAAAAACACCATTAAACAAATTACTTCATGTTTTGCTAAGGTAAAGCTTGTAAAAGATGCTTTTCAGAATGCTAAAGCAGTTACCAGAGAACTTTAATTTCTTTGAATAGTGGGGAGCTAAAGATGCTGAGGTGCAGGCCTTTTACATTAAATGAAAACAGTAATGGTGGGGCAAAGAAATTGACTGTGTATCGAAGAAATGGAGCTGACCAAAAATCTAATTCCTAACTTTGCTTTGTGGACACTTCCCTAAAGCAAAATGAAAGTCAAACGAATGACAGTCAAAACGCGGAAGCAGGCTGGGTGATGGAGGCAGACAGGTTTGACCTGTTGCACTTGTAGCTCTCGTCAAATTAAACACGCTTGCTCACTTAGGGAAATACACACGAGAGATCAGCCGGTCATTGCTTATAAGTGTGAGTGCGTTTACACCCTAAGGTATAGTAGTGTGAGGACACTTGAACTAAAACCTTCTCTTGTCAGATACAATACAGCACATGAGACTCCTTTCATGCTGCAGCTCACAGTGTCTGCCTTTATCACAGCTTTGACCGTGGTCCTCATCACTTCAAGCTAGAAAGCTGGTGGGAAATGTGTTTGACCTTGGTAATGCTTCGAGTTCATTTTAACTGCGCAGATCTCCATGAGCAGTATTGAATTCACTACTCTAAGGCATTTGAAATAAACTGACCAACTAATCAATTGCTGTCCTTAGATCCCTCTTGAGAAAAGGTTAGCCATGCCTAAGGTCAGAAACTTAGTGAGCAACAACCTTCAGGCTACTGATTGTGGGTGTTAATAGCCTACCATTACCCATAACCTTTATTCACACTTATAAAAACAGCCCAACGCAGCCAACCCCATTTACAGACTGCAGCTTTTTCCAAAAGATATTTTGGATTAATCCACTGGACTTGATGTCCAGCAGGTTTTGCCAAGCAGTTGGCAAAAACATTTTTTCATGATTTGCTGGATTAAATGAGACGTGAACCTAGTAAAATTACATCAAAGGGTAAATGCTTATGTGTGCCCTCACATACATCATACCATCTTTGAAATATGAGCTCAGAATGTGCTAGTCAGCTTGTTTTGAGGATGCTATTCTCCTAACTTCATCCAAAGATATAAAATAACCTTTTTTTAATAGAAACATGCTTAGACTTATAATCTTGATAAAAAGATTTGTTTTAGGTTCAAGGTTCTAAATTTGGGCAAAAAAAAAAGTAACATTTTTGCAACTGGCTTGACTTGATACAATCTCTCCTCTAAATTTCTCTGGAGGCCGTTGTGGTTGCCAGACCTGTCCGCTGGTGTCATGTCAGCTGCTTCCTGGCCAGATTATATCATCCTGATGCCTTCCCTGTAGCAGTGACATGCATGTTGAACTAAGAAGTCACATAAGGATGACACACTGGCTATACTGTGTTTGGCAAAAGACATATATACATGTAATACTGAGTAATCAAATCGTATCTTTGTTGTGATCTTACAGTTTACTCCAGAGACTCAATAAGAAGACTGGTAATAGTCTTGAATCTGAGTAGTCTCCAAGCCCTGCTGTATATGACAGAAGTGCTTGTCAGATTCCTCCACATCCATCAGATTCAGGGTTATTGAAAGTGTCACTGTCACTTTGTGTTTGCGCTTGGGTGTGTGCGCGCAAACACATTGCAATTGGATGTACCTCTCAGAAAGCTTTTTTCTGCCTGTGTGTGCGTGCATGCTTAGCACTGCAAACTTTCGTGCTCATGTGCGTGGCTGTCCTGTCCACTCTAGGCTGTTGTGATTTCACCTCACAGTGAAAAACTCTGAGTGACATGCATGATAGCAGTGAGCAGGGATGCTCAAGAAAAATGCCCCCAAGTGGACAGTAAAAGTGGATTTGAGTAGCACTAGTGTGCGTGTGAAAAATGAAAAACAAAGCAGACGGCCTGGTTTTGAGAATTCAACACAGTAAACCAAACTGAATAATTCATAATTTATTTGGATGGCTTTTCAACCCAGGCAAGGATTAGGGGAGATGGCTGGGCCCTGTTTTTGTGGTGGCCCTGCTGCTACGTGTCTTACATTATTAAGATGTGCACGCTTCTTTGTTGATCTTAAATGGTACAAGATGATGGCAGGAGGTTTTGAAAATGGTCTTATGAGGTAATAGTGATTCTATGGTCTTTCCTGTGTCCCCTAATGGCTCTGACGTTATGGAAGAGAGCATGGTTTAGCAATAAAATAAGACAGGTGAGATGGGTACGGGAGTTTTCCAGCACTTTGTGACAACTGACAGCTTAATGGCTTTCCCTGGTTTGAAAGCCCCGTTTAAAGTCCCGCTGCTGTTATTGTTGGAAAAAAATACAAAACTGGTGACTGTGCTGTGAACCTGCTTTTCTGTTTGTATTCTTGTCAAAAAATAACAAAAAAAATCTTTCCAAGAAAGGAAGTATTTCTCTTTTTTGGATACAGCCAGGGTGAAGTGATAACTGTTCCACTGTGCCTGGAAGAGAGTCTGAAAAAGGACAGAGAGGAAGCGTAAGCATGACAGTGGGTCTTGTAGAGAGAAATTCACTCCAATAAGGTCCCATGACAAGGCCAAAACAAAATCTGTCTTTAGCTGAACATCATATCTCTCTCATACAAAAAAGGAGCTGCATTAATGATTGAGACCTCTTACAGAGTTGTGACAACAAAGATGACACTTGCTGTTTTGCTGGAAAGTTCTCCGAAGGGGGACCTGTGAGACTCTCTAGTTAAGGGCCTAGATCCTGATTGAATGACCTTGTCCCCAACCACCTTTATCTCAGCTCAGGAAGCTGAGTAGCTGATCTACTAATTGAAAGGTTGGTGGTTCAATCTCTCGCTGCTCCAGTCTGCCATCCTTGGGCAAAAATCCTGAGTTGATCCTGATGTGTTCATCAGGGTGTGTTGTATGTTAAAGAGAGTGTGTGAGAATGAGTCATTTTATATAAAGTGCTTTGAGTGTTCAAGTAGAATAGAAAAGTGCTATAGAAGATCCAGTACATTTACGATCCTGAATTGCCTGATGTTAATGAATTTTACAAGCCCCACCCAACCAAGTTATTGGACTTTGGGTTGCATACTTGTTTGGCTCTTTTTATATTCCATCACCTTAGTGGGGGTTTGAGTTTCAAGTTGAAAATATACACCTATTTGGCAGTAAGGATGAGCAAGTGTATATTCAAAACATTGGTTGTTTAGAATATGATCTGTATAATCAGGTTTGGTGTGGTACTTCTCTTTCCTATTCCAATTGACGTTTGTACCACTCTTTCATTGATGTCACTGACACACTAGGAATCCTTTCTCTGCATCTTTTCATTTTGGAATTGGGGAAAAAAGCCACATTGTGGTTCCCCTTTTCTGTGTCCACTCCCCTCCCCCAGTCTACTCCATGCTGTCCCTGGTGAGACATGCTGAATGGAGACCCATAATGAGCGCCTGTCTGTTTCAGCTGACATAGTGAGCTGTCCTAAGCTGTGATGTGTCACTTCTCCCTCCTTCTCCCTCCCTCTCTCTCTCTCTCTCTCTCTCTCGCTCCCTCTTCTTTCTCTCATTCTGTCTGTCTGCAGAATAAAGGGAATCCTCCCCCCAAATGCTTCCAATTTCCACATAGAAGAGGTTCATTCCTCCTTTAGTGAGGTCCCTGTGGCTTAGATTTGAGTTACACACACTATCACACACTTACACATCAGTAAAGACTGTCTTTTCCCTTTACTGAGACCTAACCTTGCTCTGCTTTCATTTGAAAGAGAGATGATGAGGGAAAAAAAGGACTGTTTAAGAGCTTCATGTCATTTTCACCGCAGGTGTTTTTCACTTTTGGGATTGCATTATGAGTTTTCACCCTCTTTGTGACAATTACAGAAAATAGCTTAGTTTGTTGCAGTGCTGTCACTTTCTGAAGCTGTGCTGTGCATTGCCACAAATTGCCTAATTCAGAATCTTCAACCATGGTCCCTCTAGTGCAAAACAGAGTTTGTTTTTCATTAGGGTAAGTGAGGCAGTTGGCGAGAGCACATATGTCTGGCAGCAGTAGCAGCAAGAACGACAGCCTGTTTACATGTGAGTGAGCATCCTGATAAACCTGGGTCTTTTTATCATAAGCCACGGAGTGCATGATACAGAAAGATGTTAAAAAGGTAGGTGATATTGTAAGCTCTCAAAGGGAAAGGTAGTTTTTCATAGATCATTGCTATAAATTCCTCTGTAATAAGAATAAATGAAAAATAAAAAGTTTTCACACAGGTTGATTCACTAGGCCACTTTGAAGTGTGAAATCTGTAGCTGAACTCAGGTTTGTTCCACCAGACAACTAGTGTAACATCCACAAAATGGTTATTGAAAAAGTTGTGTTGCAGCCCCAGAAGGTCTGCAACACATAAGAACCGCCAAAACACACAAAAGGTACATGACACATTTGACACTGTCAAACATTCAGTTTGTCATTGTTTTTTTCATGCTTTGCTTTTTTTGCACAACAAGGTCACATTTTGAAGGATTTTAGACAGTAAATGAAAGAAGCTTGCAATCTTTTTTATTCGCCAGCAAGGAGAGACTTTTGTCTCAAACAACAAAAAATAAGATGGCAAAATTTGAAGTTCCTAAACATTATGTCACAAACTAATGGCCGATGCCATGTTGGCAACCTCCATCTTTAATATACAGCCTATTGACATTCACAGAAATTCATGTACTCGGATATCAAAACCAAGTGTATAATTACATACATTTGTGTAGCCGTTGCAGTGTAGAACTGTTCAGAGATATCGGGGGTTTTCCACCTCTAAGTCTTATTCCTCAGTTAATCGACAAGGCGAGCCACTGTACACTGAACACCTTGTATGATGTATTATACAGTGTTTATTGATCACTTACAGAATGAATGCCATCTCAGGACATTGACCGATCCAGAATGTATGGAGAATGGATTTTTGTGTTTGAATAGCTTGCCCTAATGCACCCATTTTATCTCTTGAGGCGTTCAAGTGCGGTGTTTGTTACAGCACTACTGTGTGTGGCCTTATTATGTGATGTAGTAGTGAGAGCTAGAAGTTTGAAGTAAAAATTAATAACAATAAATCCACATTTAAATTATTTTACATTTTTTGTTTGTGACCTTATTTCTTTCTTTTAATAGATTTCTGTCTAGGGTGGAGTCTTGGAATGGTTCACACATGCTGATTTTCCCTAGGAGACACGCAGCAACATTTTCCAATGATTTTGGTTGAAATATAAATGCTATTCTAAGAAAGCTAAGCATACATCATTCTTTGTTTTGTTTTTTTGTAGTCGATCCCATATATTTGGAATCAACAGTCAAAAAGCAATGAATCCCTTTTGTGTTCTGTTTGTTTTGTATCTGTCTAAGACTCTTCCTCACACATCTCTCACCAACAAACACACTCATATGAAAATTTGCAAGCACACATACTGTCACACATGCTCGAGTGCACACAAAGAAGTGAAAACACCAAAAAAAAGCACTACCCACATCCTGTTTAGTGAGCTCCCTGCAAGCCATGGTGAGTGTTTGTACTTCAACCACAGAAGCCGTATGGAGCCTCAAACTCCTGCACTTATCTCACCGCACTCTGCTTAACCTGGCAAACTGTCTGAAAACATTCCCTTGATACAGCTTCACCTCTACTGTGTTACACTCCACAACAAACAGGGCTCAAACAGTTTGGCAGATACATGATGAATCTCTTTCAGCAGCAAAGTGGATTTGGGTTCTGAATCGGGGAATGAAAGGAAGAAAATAAACTTGCTTTTTTTTGCCTGTTTTGTATGTTTTAAAACAAATAATTAAATTTTTTCTGTATTAAAATGCATTTGGATATTTTTTTTAACCATAAATTGCAGTATAACAAAATAATACAACATATCTGAGAATGTGATTACAAAAGTTATGTTTTCTGTTAGTTGCATTTCCAAGGTTGACACCACATGTAAACTCTCATGTACCTTTTAATTGAAGGTGCCTGAAAAAGTAAACGAAGATGGATGACTCGCATCGTTTCACAGACAGAGTTCTGTATTGGTGATGATACACAATGCTTTTTAATCCACATAACCAATGATACGATCACATATTTCACAATATTTTTATTACATTAATAATGGAGCAATAAATAGTTTGTGTTGTGATGTTAGCCAGGAAGCAAAACTGCATCTTGATAGAGCTGGAATCTCCAGTAATAAAGCTGCTATTTTTGTGCTCTGCTTATTTTACAGCTCACAAATCATAAACATTTTTTTTTTTTTTACTCCAAGAACCAATAAATAAATAAAAACAATAAAATAAAGTGGAATAAGGCTAGAATGCTAATTTATAGCAGGCAAAAGAGTGTCTCTTTATGTAGGAAAACAGAGATCTAAGCTCAGCTGTGGCAACAACAAAATGCCATAGAGTTTCTGAGTGACATGGAGAGGCATTAACCTGCCTCATGAGAGGGAATTATTCACCAGTGTAGAGCCTTGCTATGGTGGCCACCTAACTTCCAAGCCCCAGCCCTATCCCTTTGCACCACCCTCATCAGCATGCATTATTCTTTTTTTGGTGTCTGTTCACATTGGCTGACAAGCTCAGTTTGCTTGGCGTAGCCTGGAGGTACAACCACATCACACATACAGCGCTCCCGTTTCTCTCGCTGTCGCACGGGCTGTTAACAGTGGTTTCAGAGTCAGGGAATGTGAAAATATTCAGCGTGAAGTGAAAGGTGGTGGGGTTGGGGGTGGGTGGGATTTGACTAAAGAGAAAAAGGACTGGGGGAGGGGTTGGGGGACTTGAAAGTGTGACACCACACAGACTTGCCAGTGTTGGCTGATGCGTCTGGCCATCCTGAAAGGTTAACAGGCACCAACCTCCCCTCTGTCCAATGTGACATGACACTCTCTCCGCTGCCATCGCCCGCTTTGATGTGACGTTCGCTCACGGTTCATGAACTCTGGGGGCCTTGAGTGGGATCTTTCACTTTGTGTTGTGTGGGACATCATAAAGAGCGGCAGCACAAAGAGAGCCCAATTAACTATTTTCTGGATTTTTGCCGTTCTTTGATCTGTCGCATACAGACTAATGACGGAACTCGCACACGCACAAACAGTCGCCCATGCAACTGTAAACACATATCCATGCCGCACACTCACACACAGTGTTATGGTCCCCCCCTGCCCCGCCCAGAAACACATTGTCTCCCTTCAGAGCGGACATTAATAAGAAATGAGTCCTTTTGAAGCGTAGCTGTGGGTTGTCAAATCTCTAGCGACATCATCTCACCCAAGAATAGCCTCCTCCCATCTTTTAACATACACTCCTACACATTCAACCTTCCTTTGTGCATATGCAACACTGTAAGGAGAGTCTGTATCCAAAGGTGTCCTAACTTGTTACCAAAATGTATTCAGTTCCTGGAAACACACATGATCCCCACACTTCATGTTTACTGCAATGCAAGATAGTAACACAATTTTTGTTCTCTCTGTCTGACGTTGCCTGCACCCACTCCTCATTTACTTTGAACATTGATTTGTGGTATTTTGGCTGGATGGAGAAATCAAAAACCAAATCACACCTGTGGTATTGTTCAACTGTGTGTGTGTGTGTGTGTGTGTGTGTGTGTGTGTGTGTGTGTGTGTGTATGATCAATTTATTCCTTTAGTTCAGGGGTGTCGAACTCCAGGCCTCGAGGGCCAGTGTCTCACCCTGGGTCAACACACCTGAATTAAATGATTAGTTCATTACCAGGCCTCTAAGGAACTTCAAGCCATGTTGAGGAGGTGATTTAGCCATTTAAATCAGCTGTGTTGGATCAAGGACACATCTAAATCCTGCAGGACACCGGGCCTTGAGGCCTGGAGTTCGACACCTGTGCTTTAGTTAAAGGCAGAAGGGCAGAAAACAGTTATCAGTACATCAGGAAGAAAGGTGGGATCCCCCCATTTCTCTGCTCATATTTACAGGGTTTTTTTTCCTTTTTTGATGTGATGTGAATGCAGGGTTTCCTCCATCCCAACTTACTTTTGATGTACAGCGTGTGTTTGAAGCTTAGCCTGTCACTGCAATATCTCTGGTAATGTAAAGCACCCCATGCCCTCTTTGTCACCCTGAACAACCCCCTCCTGACTGTGCACACACTCTCGCCCATGGCGGATTTGCTTCCCAGTTGCTTCTTGCTTTGATGGTGTGATACAGTTGTTAAAGCGCGACACTCTTTTATCTTTTTTCATGCCTTCATGGTGTGATTAGGTGTTCAGTGTTTCCTGTCAGGTCACAAACCCAGTTGTTCCTTTGCTGTCAAATTACATGACTAGAACTAATGCATTATGTGATGACAACATGTCCAAATTAGTGTTATTTGTAAAAAAAAAATAAATAAATAAAAATACTTGATTACTCTGAGTACAAATGCACATTAAACAAACTACATTAAATTTAGCCTTTATGATTTTCTGAATGCAATAAAATTTAAATTATAAGAAGTCAGAAAAATCTGTTGGAATTGCTTCCAACAATGTAAACTGCCACTCACAGTATGTCACGCCATGGAATCTATCTTATAGATGATAGCGAACTAGCTATCTCACCCTCAGTTCATACTTTCCGACATCCTCGTCTCTCTGCCTGACACCTGTTATACTCATATGAAAGATGTGCCTCCTCCTCGGTGCTGCTGCTTTAAGATTCACTTTGTGCTGCCGGTAAAAGCTGCCTCAATACACAGTCTGAAAACCTGTAAATTGTCAGTGTGAATTTAGCACACAGACAAGATTGTTTCTTTTTTTTTCCAGTAAAAAATGTTTTACCACAACTTCACATGGAAAAGTATCCTAACACGCTGCACGTGAACATGTAGGAGTAGATCGGTTATACAGGATAGACCACCGCACAGACCAACACACTCAGCAAAGAAAAATAAGCAAAAACAACAATGGTTTGACCACCGTAGGTGTCCCCGCCCCCTCCTCAGCACAAACCTCAGGCTGACCAGAGGTTTCGAGGAGTGACGCGGCATCCCCCGAGTCCACCTCTAAGGGGAACACGCCTTTCCCAACCAACCCACTGCCATTTTCCCCATGTTTGCCAGAGCTGTGAGCTGTAGAGTTTTGGGCAGCGGGCCTTTGTGTGTATGTGTGTGAGAACTTACCCTCTGTGAACTTTGGTTTTTCTTTCTTTTATTGTGAGCGAAGGTGTGCCCTTATTGTGATAATTAGTTTGTCATTGTGGAAGCAGGTAGGGGTTCTCTGCCATTTTTGTTTCAACTGTTTTCTCCTGGTTTGGTTAGACAGGGAGCTCAGCCATTGTATTTTGTTTTTGGTTAGTGAGTACTTGGTTTTGATTTCTAGCTAAAGGGGGGTGTTTTGTTTATTGTTCTGGCCTTGGAGACCCTGAAGAAAAGAGCTTCCCTGTGTTTTCGTACTGTAGTAGTTTTAGGCAATAAATCTTGTATACTGACATCTTTGTTGTCAACATTGGTCACGAGAGAACTGTAATTTTTATATTTGCACATATCACCAATGGATCTTTAACATAAATGTGCCGGGTGAGGATTCATTGTTCATCCTTAGTTGGTTAGTGTAGTTTATTTTATGTAACACATTTCTAAATGCTAAACGCGCTCTCCCATGTCCACATGTAACCTTGCCATTTATTTCCCTCCTCTGCTGGCCCTCTTATATACACACCATGTTGACTTGTACACGGCATTTTCACCAGGAACAATGTATTCATAACTAACTGACAGACAGTAAAAGAGCTTGTAAACTTTGTGGTTAGTGTCTGACTTCTTTTACAAACATGGGGCCGTATGCACCCACGAGGCAGATACTGTATTGTCAGAGGCCTCTGACCCCATGGAAATTATTTTTGGATATTAGGGCATAACCAACGTTTTCGTCTGCTTTTAGGCTTTTTTCACGTGCTGTTTTTCTTTCTTTCTTTTTTTCTATTGCATGCAGCAGGATACATTTTCCAGTAAATGCTTTCTAGATTTGTTTGTGAACTCGTTGAATATGTTGTTCGTACACCACAATAAATTTATTTTGTGAGCTATTAATGGTTAAAGTGCTTTACACCGCTTTGTGTTTCATTCTGGTCTCTCTCTTTCCTGTTGATTATACTCTTGCCTCATTTGTCACAGCGTTTGAAAAGTGTGTCATTTCCTGTGTGTTCGTGGCCTGACCCTATTCCATTTATCAGCTTTTTGTGAGACTCTAATTGTCATTGCTCTTGGCACAATGTTGTAGCCTTTTTTGTGCTCACCAACAATTATTTCATATTCAACCTGAATTTTCACTTGCAGTTCTCCATTCTGCAAAGCCATTAATGTGCGGTTATGATCAGGATCTCCATCATGACAAATGACATGATTCATGTGCAACTTCCCATAAAGCAGTTTCCCATTTATTAGTGATTCATTATGAAGTCTGTTTTTTTCATGGTATTACCAAGGCTAAAATATATTGCAGGTATCTCACAGATTGAGGTTATAGTAAACTTTGATCTTATTGGCTTATCAAAGAGGTCATTGTAGATAGGAAGTGTTAAATGTCACAGTTTTACAGTGATAAAAAGACAAGGAGAAAAGAGCACTTACAAAAATAACCACACTGTACTTTGGCAGTTTTTCTTTCGGTATTATTTTGACATGTGGTCGCAGCAGTGAATGGAATCTGCTCCGATAGTTTAGATTGCTCCCCGTTGCCTTGTGCTCCTCTTCATCTGTCAGCAGCATTAGGTGTTCCCCAGACAGGGTCTTAATAGTGGCAGAGCGCAGGGGACAGGGCCTGTAATGGAAGCTCTTTGTCCAGTTGTCACTTTCACTGCTCCCATGGAAAAATCCTGCTGGCCATTGCGATGAGCCCTCTAGGTAACAGCCACAGCTCTTCTGTCACCGCTTGACTAAAAGCATGTGTCACACTAAACTATATTAACTTTGTTCTGCCTTGTTTTCTCTTGATCTCACTTGTTTTTCCAGCCAGTTGTTTTTTGTTTTTTTTTTGACAAATGTACTTCATATATGGTACGATAAGTCATGAGAATATCAGCTTTTATGTCATTTGAAACATGTGAAAAGAAAAATATTACTTTTGACGTTGTCTCACCTGATATGTATACAAATGCTTTGTTGTTGCATTGCCAAGATACGGTTCAGTAAAGAAAGGAATAAAAGCTTTATGCCATTAAAATTCCTTCATGTCTCAGATGCCAGAGTTCCCATCTTATCATCTCCCTGAAGTGGTTCTGAATACCTTCCACTTGACTTTGTATTAGTTGAATATAAAGGGAGCCCTGGCTACATGCAGCTCATCCTCTGGGTAAACATTGTTGAGTGTGATAAGAATTTTAGAGAGAAATTAATTTTGCCACAGTTTAAGGAAAAGGCCAAAAAAAAAAAAAAAAGTGTATCGCGGCAACCAGTTTGAATATAAAGCTAGGGGGTTGCCATATGATTCATCATCTGCAAATACCACTTCTCTCAAGATGGGACGTGGAGTCGGACCAGCGAAGGCTGCTCATTTGTGCATGAATAATGAGACCAATAAGCTTCAAACCCTGAAGTTGCTTCAGCTCCAAGAATCTGTAGTATAGGTTAGCGTGAGTGCCGATGAAGGCATGCGCATATAGTTATAGAATTATTTTGATTGATCGTATTCATTGAAGTATCATAGATGGCAAAGAAATCTACTGTATATTATTAGGTTGCGTAAACTATATTATTGTTACCATCACACCAAGTCTATATGGAGTAGCATGCTTTCTGGGATGTGGCTTTGTGTGTAAGCTTTTTATCCTGGTTCATTTGTGGACAGTAATGTGGATATGTGCACACAAATGCATACCTTTCTTGATCACTTTGAAGGTAGTTGTACGCTCACTTTTTAAGATAACTTAAAATAAAAAATATTCAATATTATCAGGGCACTATTTGACCATTCTTTGAAGACCTGTACTGGCTCTCAAAACTGCTCTTAAATGACTGTGCTGGACTTTGGATATACTAGCTGTACTTGAACTTTGGATGGGGTTTTTGGTGTTTAATGGCACGTGACATAGAGCTTCTGTGTGTAATACTGGCACCTTCTGGTTATTGTAGTGTGGTTTGTTATTTTATATATTTGTATTTTTTTGAGATTTTTTTTCACATATATAGTTTTTTAAAGGGGTATTCCAGTCATGTAGCAATGCACTTCCACAAAGATTAAAGATGCAGGGACCTTTTATTCCACAAACACTGGATTCACCATTTAACATATACAAAAGCAACCATGAGCATCTTGCCCTCATCAAGTATTCACAATACAAACAAAACACTTGACTATGAAATCAATTCTGTTTTGCAGTAAGTTCAGATGTTTGCATAATGTGGGGGTTTTGCCCATGCCCCGCCTTCCCCCAGCTTTCTTATCTCCTCCAGCAGAGGGTAGTGGGCAGACCTCCATCCCACAGGCCAGCTGGATTACGCTTGTTGGTTTAATCCCATTCATTCTCTCAGTACTCTGTGTCAAACCGAAACCTACTGGACCATCATGTCCTTTAGTCTTGCTTACACATTTACACGCACACACATGCACACGGGCATACGTACACGCACATGTACTGAGGTGTCTGTGTTTGATAAGGCCCGTGTGGAAGTATTAACCCATCAGCCCAGCTCCATCACATCATGGGAAATCCCTTTTCCTCCAGTGATCCCCAGTCTGCCCTTATCACCACATCCTGCTCTAAAGCCCTAAACCCTTGTGTCACTACACGCTGCTTCTGTGTCAGGGATCAACTCCGATGTGCGTGTAGAGCGACTAAAACTGAAAATGCTGTTTACATGTCAAAATGACTTCAGCTTTACAAGATGATTTTAAAAATGAAATGTTTACAGTAAAAGACCAACAGGAGATAGATCCCCCCCCCTTCACATGTCAGTGTCCTATTATTTGATTTAGCAGTATTTGTTTTTCTTTAAAATTTTTAGTATGTTCTTAGGTTATTTTACACTTGCATGGAGCACAATTCTCTTGCATTGTTATTCCACTGCAGCTGAAAAAAAAGGAGGAAAGGTTGTGTAATAACCAATGGATTTGCTGAAGGCAGCAGCTGTTTGCTGTTGAGTTGTGAGCCAGACAGTGTTGTATGGCATCTTGACTGGAAATGCTCTGCAAACAGCCAGCAGACTAAACAGATTATAGATCTGACAAGCAGAAAAAAAATAAAATAATAAAAATTGCAACATCAGGAGCTTCAGACAGTCACAGACATAATGCAAACTTTACATCCATTTTCTAGCAAATAGCGTAGATGTGTGTATATCATAGAGTATGCAATAATAGTTGTAGTTTGGGTCATACGCTCTCTCCAAGACAAATAATTACGTTTTGGGCCCAGCTTTCTTCAAGATGACCCCAAAACAGAGTCTGCCTCCTCTTCAGGAGCCATTGTACTTCCAGCTATGCAAAGTATAAAGCCAATAATCACTAACAAAATAAACTTGCAGCAATAGTTAAATTTGAACAGTGGATATAATTTAATTAAATACATGTCTCTCAAGCAGTATGATAATATCACTCATTTTAAATAGTAGAACATCTTAAATCGTAGTTGCTTAAATTGTGCCTGTGATTTAACACACTTTACTTCATTGCACTCTATTGCATCTCAACATCTTTCCCGCAGCTGTTTGTGAGACATTAAGACATTATTCTTAATGACACATTCTGTCACAGAGTGCCCCAAATGCACGTACCCCCTGATTAAAATGTCATTGACGACCTAGTGGGTTGGACAGTTCATAGCCTACAAACAGCTGATGAAAGTAGTCGAAACATGACATAACACATGGGAAATTTCAAGTTTCAAGTTTGTTGTGTTAGCTGTTGATAATAAATGCCAAATTATTTCTGTCTCGAAGATGAGCTGCAGGCAAGGCAAAGGTTGATCCACTGATAACCTACCATGTGTAAAATCTTCAAATCTGCCTCAGAGATGTTTTTTTTAAATCATTTTTCTCACATTCAGTCACAGTTGCTTTTTACTTCATTTTGAGATCATCAGAAGCGTCAGCTGAGTTTGACTCAAGTATTTCTCAGCAGGGGGAAGGTTGTTCTACATCACTCGCTCTCAATATGTGTTGTTTTGACAGCATGTCCCAAAGAGCTGTTTTAGTCAAACAAGTGTAAAAGTAGGTGTCATCCATAATTTGTTGAGGGCAGACTTGTTGTTTTGTTGCCTTCATGCTCTGAGAGGTGATACACTGTTTTGTTTTGTTTTTTGTTTTGTTTTGTTTTTTTACTCACCTCTTTAATTGAACCCTTTGGGCAACAAGTGACCGAGGCTTTATACAGTCACATATTTTACTTTATCATTCATCCACCAAAGCGTTAGATTAACCTTTCAGTAAATTTTCATGCAACAAATCTTTAAAAAAACTGGTTTGACATCTTTGGAGATAGATCACACAACTCTTGGGCAAGGATTTATGAAGGATTAATGTCACTGACATCCTCACATATTCCTTATGATACTCATAAAGTGACATTTTTTTTAGAATGAATCTTTTTATGTAAAAAAACTAACAACAATAAATCAGATAAAGAGAATCTCTATAAATAGAGATGATTTTTTTTTCCTGACTTTGTTAAGGCATTGTCTTTTATTTTCACCTACCCACTAGTGGCAGTGTGTACAGTCCTACTCTGAGAGGCTGCTGTGCTACAGTGGCCCTGAGATGTCAAACGAAATGCAACTTTAAAAAAAACCAGCAAACTGAAAAATACTGCAAAAGCAAGCATTACAACAGAAGTTGAATAAAATGCAAGAGAAGTAGAAAAAAACAACAACAAAATCTCACAAAACACAACAGAAATGTTTCTGGTGTCCCAATAACCTGATGGACCAGCTGGGGAAGTGACAGAAATCAAAAAAATGTGAACGACTGCAATGGGGCAGGCTTAAAACAGGACCATCAGGGTTGTGAGGGTTTTTTTCTATTTCCATTGATTTTTATTCAGCTTCTTTTGTGTTTTGTATGCTTCTGCAGCAGTTTTCTATTTGCTAGTGATTTCTTAAGCTGCAGTACATTTGACCTCTCATGGCTACCATAGACTGCCACTGACGTAGTTGCACCTACTGATCACATCTCAACTTCCATCTGTTAACATAGCAAGGCATTTTTGAGCCTGCTCTGCTGGGATGTTCAGTCGAATGCTTGTTGTTTGGCTCTTTCTGCAGAATCACCAAAATGTCTTCAAGTTCTTCTCGCCACACACTCATTCCCAAAACCCCCATACCTTCTTGCTCAAGCTTAAGCTAAAACACTGCTGTGATACTCTAAAACACGTTCCCTCCTCATTTATTATGAATGGTCTGGCTTTGCAACAAGTAAGCTGCAAGAATATTAGTCCTGATTGAGTGCTTTCTGGTGAGTGCAGAGGCACCTTTTCTGCTATTGTTGTATGATCAGTGTTGCTATGCTTCTTGGAGCACGCAGGTTAAGTGCAGATTTATACAGCAGTAATGCAAAGTCATTTAGGTGGCCTTTCTGTTTTTTGTTTTTTTTTTCTTTTTAAACTAAACCTTTTAAGTTGGTCTAAGGTGAAAAGAAATGCTGCACTCAGAGACCATCAATCCATAGTGTCTCCTGTAAATGTGGGTAAGGAGACAGAGTGGGCCATCTACTAATAAGAAAGTTGGCAATTTTATCCTTGGCTCCTTCAACCTGCATGCTTGTGGGCACAGTACTAAACCCCCAGTTGCCCCCAATAAAACAACGTGTGAATGTCAGGTTATAAGTGCTCAGGCACTGAAAAGCTTTGATGGATGTACGTGTGCATGGGTGGACGAGGCTTGTAGTAAGAAACCACTTTACTTATAAGTACCAGTCCATTTACCTTTTTTATATGATTTGTTTTGGTGGTTTGGCCTCTGTGGTTTACTTACTTTATATAAACTCAGATAAAGACATTTTAGCATGTTAACACTTATGTCCACTTTATTGTAAATGTTTAACACAATTCTGGACTTGTTTTCAGGTTCCCTGAGTGTTGTTGTGATTATATGTTGTTCTGGTATTATTAAAATTGAACTGAACAGAGCTGAATTTATTAAAAATAATTGTGCCCAAGTCCTCTGTTCTTTTAGCTGTGAAGCATATCAGCCCCACAACAACAATAAATTAGTTTCTTCTGGGTCTTTTTTTAATTTTATTTTGTTTTTGTCATTTTCAGTTTCTGGATAAGTTTCCATTAAGCCCCTCTCTCTGCTCTTGTTCACTAATATTGCATTATTTACAAGCTGGTGCAGCATTGAGCTGTTTCTATTACTGTGTGTGAAAGAAAGAGGGGGGAAAAAGGAGGAAAATGTGTACACATCTTGAGTGTGTGTGTGCTGATACACACATGTACAGCATACACAAAACAGGCATAGTCACACACAAGCGAGCAGGCACATGTCTGGTGATATAGCGTGAAATGGGACAGGTCATGGACATGGCTGCAGCACATCGGCAGGTGTTGACCAGGCCAAAACGATCTATTGAGTATAATTTGCACATGTTAGCCACTGTTGCCCTTTTCCCTTCAAGCAGCGCAGGTTCAGATCGAATCGATGTTCGAGGTCCTTAAACCTAAATAAGCTCTAAAATTGATTTGTTGGTACATTTTTACATCAATAGTTCATTGGTGGTGGTAGGATATGCATTTCAAAATAGACAAAAAAACCTTCAGAATTACCTGTGTTATATTAAGTTCAGTCAGTGGGATAGGTAGGAATGATGTGCATTTCATGTGTGGGCTAACTACCCTGAAAAAAGCTTAGAGCCATTTTGTCTGGCATCCATAGTGCTTGGGGTCCTTAGGGTCAGCAGCAGCACTCTTTCAGACCCGCAGGCCAAGCCAGAGGCTTTTCTTGCACAGACATACCCAGTAAAATCCCCTGTAATCAAGCAGCTGGAAGGTCCACATTGAGGGGATTTAGTGCAGTGTGGCAAGTGCCAATCTGTCTGCAATCAGGATTTACACAGGCCTAGCTCCCGATGGCATTCAGTAATTTCTAGCGCGATGCTTGAGACTGATCACAGTGAGTCATGATGTCCCTTGAATAGAAAGACAATGCTGGTCAAATACAGCCCATGATTCGTGGGTCTGGAGAATGGTGAAAGTAGAAGTAAGGATTTAATATAAACAGAGCCAACATTTTATATTTTGTACAAGCATGCCCTCAAAACTACCTCAGTTACTATTGTTTTTAATAGTTTTACAAAATATACAATGAATATAAATCTTTGTGATCCTGGTTCATGTTGACTTGATTGTTTAACTTCATAATTTCTGCAGATTTATCAGCCGCACATTCACACCCCCAGTATCTTGTTCTACCACCTCCCAAAGCTATTCTATTGGCTGTAGATCTGGAGTTTGGGCAGAATACTGAAGTACACTCATTGTCATTTTTATGTACGATTTTTAAGATGACTCTTGCTTTGTGAAATTATCTGATGTCAAGCTGGACGTAAACATGAAAAGATTGTAAATCATGTCCATACACATGGTTAGCAAGCATACATAGAACGGCTGTGGCATTTAAACTATGATTGATTGGTATTAACAGGTCCAAAGACTGCCAAGAAAACATTTCACGCACCATTGGTGAGCCTTTGACCACTGCAGCCTCAAATTTGTATTCTTGGCTGACAGGAGTGGAACACGACATGGTCTCCAACTCTTATCAACCATCTGTTTCAATGTTGGACATTATGTGTGTTCTGGGATGTTTATCTACTTAGCAGAGTTGCACAGAGTGGTTAACTGAGGTACTCTATCAGCACCATCCAGTCTCGCAATTATCTTACCTCTTATTGACAAGGTACTTTCGGCCAGAGAACGGTTGGTTATATTTTGTTGTTGCTTTTCACATCATTAACTGTTTATAGAGTTTACTCTTTATATGTGAAAAATGCTGAGAGATACAGTATCTCTCAGCATTTTCAGGAATGCGCGATGAACCAGGCAATCTTGCACCAACAAACATTCCACTGTCAGATCATGTTTTCCATCATTCTAATGTTTGGTATGGAAATTAATTGAAGCTTCCAACTTGTATTGACTGAATGTGTTGCGCCGCTTTAACATGGTTGGCTGAATGGTAATTGCGCGAAAAAGCATGTGTACAGGCATTCTTAATACTCTTGATATACAGAAATATCGTTGATGTGTTTCTGAATTCTTGTTTCATTTAAATATTTAGATAACTTGTATTGCTTTCTTCTGCCTAAGAGTATGGATTGTAGCAGACTATTGCCATCAGTGCACTTCTGTTAGCTGAGAATAAGTGTTTACTTTCTAGCCTGCTTAATTAGGCTGTTACCCAATATTGTTGGGCTCAGCTTGATTTATAACTGGTTTAATGCCCTTTCCTCCTCCATAGTATTTCTATTTATATAGTTTGTTTCAGTTGTAGTTTTGGATGTTTGACTTGAAGTAAACTTATTTCTTCTTTATCGCCTTTTTTATTGTCCTGTGTACACAGAGCCTTTATGCAATAAAAAAAGTAATCAACTCTTTTGGGCCTTTAAGTTATGTGTGTGTACACTGCACACTGGTGTTTATCGCTCATATATGGGATACGTGACGGAAGCTTTTCAGTAGGGCTGCCACAAACGATTATTTTGATAGTCGACTAGTCACCGATTATTTTTGCGATTAGTCGACTAATCAGATCATCATCCACTGGACGTAAAACGTACAGCTTATTGCACTAGCAGCATCTGCTCTTATATAACTATCATTAGCTTACAGCTTTAAGCGTTTAAGGTATGTGCTAACTAAAAATAAAGACAAGATGATAGTTTATCAAATTTAAATGAAATTTGCAGATTGTTTCAGTGGAGTTTAATAAACTCCTTGCTATCTAAAATATAACAGGACACCGGAGTATATTCTCGAGCATCTTTAATCTCTTTTCAACTTTAATCTCAGCCAAACAGATTTACTCAGGAACAAATAAAATACTAAAAAAGCCAAACAATAACATTTTTAAGTTATCTAAGTGACTTATATATGTTTAACCTGAGTAGCGAAAGACGGTGGTGGGTTTGAAGACGATTTGCTGGGAGTCCGGTGTTCTCACGGCTCTAGTTAGCCTCGCCCCCGGCTCGCTATCGAGCTAGTGGGTAACAGTCGGAGCGCTTTTGAAAATATGTGGTGTCTTGATAAACTGAGCAGATATTTGAGGTTTACACAGCTACATTCTCGCCTGAAAATATGTTAAACGTTTATTTTGTGACCCAGAAAGAATAATAAGAGTAATATTAAAACTAACTAGCTGCCGCCATTGTTGGAAACTGCGCTGGGCTGCGCTATGAATTCTGGGACACAGCTTCTTCTTCTTCTTCGGGGTTTAACGGCAGCTGGCATCCTTGTACATGCAGTGCTGCCATCTTCTGTTTCAGTCCGTTATTACACTCTTAAATCCTACTACTTCATCCTGCGTCTTTTGTGATCTTACAAAGCGTCAAACGACGTGTCGACTATTAAATTAGTCGTCGGCGATTTTGATAGTCGACGTAATCGTGACTAGTCGACTAATCGTGGCAGCCCTACTTTTCAGGAGAATTTTCTGTGAATTGTGTAGAAAATGTAAAAGAGAACAAAAAGGCAAAGGCAGAGGTGGGGAGAGGATGGGAGGCAGAGGATAAGAGGAGGTTTGTAAAATGCTGAAACTCCCAGTGGCAGTGGGACAGTCGGATGGAGACACACACACACACACACACACAGACTCTGCTTTCCCTACTTTGTGTGTCTATTATTGATGGGCACACAGGGTTCCCACTCAGCCATCTGTTCTCAGCTCTCCCACTCTGTGCCCCTTTTGGTTTTTGCCTACAACTTAGGCAGACTGGCATGAGCATAGCAATGCTGTCCAATCAAAGTGTGAATCCTTCATAAATATATCACACTATTAGGGAGTTAGCTGTTTGAGCAGGAGCCCAGTGAGAGAAAAGAGAAAAATAAAAGTAATGTCCTGAATTTTTAATTAATTCTTCCTCTTTGCTGGATAGCTTCCAATACTTGCACTGATTTGCAGCAGAAGGTATAATCAGAACTTTCACAGACACATAATCATGTCATAACTTCATCAGATCTAAATATAATTGGCAAAGGGGTGTGCGTGTGTTTGTGACGGACTGTCTTCTTGTGTTCAGATCTTAATCAAATCACAGCCACACCCTCCCACTGTTAATAGCATATGGCTGCAGTTTTGATTTGATCAGTGCGGTAACTGATGACCATGCAAATTTAGTCGAGCCCCGGTTGCCAGGGGGAACCCGTGTTGTGCAGGTCTTTTGATTGGCTGCAGGGTGGTCGCATGCGGTGTCGCTTGGCGCCCAGCTGGGACACAGGCCACATGTGGCGAGTCTGGAGACATGTAAGGTCGGTGTGTTTGCAAACACTTGGCTTCGCCCCGTCGGTCCACAGATGCAACCATTATCCCCTCTCCCCCATCCTTCCCTTCTCTCTCCTCCACACATACACACACACGCACCTTCCTATGCAGTAAACAGGCTATAAACGTTACATTTCGGTCATGCGCAGAAAACCGTGAGCACAAGTTGAGGCTGTGAGACTTAACGTGCATCCTCAATTGCATTCATCTTGTCTGACAATAAGGGTCACCCATGGGTTAGGGAATGCCAGAGGCTTGTTGGGGGTGCTGATTAAAGGTGAGATCATGGTTTCGGGGCTTTAAAAACCTGCAATATTACTCCATCGTGTGACTTGTATTTTCCATATTCCTAGAGGGGCAGAAGAGGCTTTATTCTCTAGCGAGCAGTAGAGTTAGGATCCCCCGGGGAGTACAAGATGAGAGGGGAATTAATAATGTGCGTGGACTCAAAGGCTTTGACTGAACTAAAGGATCAGAAGCGGCTGAAGAGAGTGTATTAGAGGTAGAATGGAAAACAGAAACATGGGCAAAGAGAAGAAAGTAAGAGAGACTGACAAGCAACCTTTGAGCAAAGGCTGGAAGCAGTAACCTTATAAAAGAGATAAAACAAGTCTGTTTCTTAAAAAAAAGGAAGGAGAAGAAGAAAAAGAAAGGGTTTTTTAAAAAGACCAGCTATTAAAGGGATGCTCCCCTGAAGTTATCCTTTCAGTATCCCTTGTATTCCTTTTATAGTCTTACAGCTTTGTGATGTGTTGACATCAATAGTGAAACAATAACTGTACGTTAAATAGATTAATAAGAAGCGTAATCCTCATTATAAGCAGTACATGCGAACAGTTTTTCATTCCTTCAGCTGCCCTGAAAACAGATTGCAAATTAGCATTTCTTACCAAAGCTAGCGTGAGTCACGAGCTGCCATGGCTCCAAGTACTGAGAACATATTTTTCGCATTATGATGTGTGAAGCCAACATGAACTAAGAAAAGAGAACAAACTTCCTCATGTTGAGGAAACTTGAGATTTAATATTAATAGACTTTACCCTGTGATGTGTGAAAGTCACACTAGCATGCTCAGTGCTGGCACACACTCTCCTCAGGCCACACGGGCTCTGGCCCTGCTGTGACCTCTCTGGCTCGAAGCCAGTGGCTCTGCTATCCTTTGAACCTGGGCAAACCTGGCTCGAGGCACCTGTGTTTAGCCAGATCTGAGTGCAGCTGATCACGGCAGGCAGCATGAAATATTAATTGCTATTAAATGCCAAGCGCGTACACCCGTTCATCCTCTTGTTTCATTCGCATTTTACATTTTTGTCTTTGCTGTCTTTAAATTTTGTCATCTGTCTCTCACCCTTCAACAAAGAATATGTAGGCTCATAAGACAAAAAAAACCCTCAATAATGATGATGGGGCAGTTTGCCAGATGCGTTCCCTTCCTGCAGCTTTGCCAAGTGGGCAAAATGCCACCAAGCAGCACAATGGGTTTATCCTCAGTGATTTCTTAAATACCCTAAACACAGACACCTGAAACAAAGACACATAGTAATCTTTTCTATCTACTCCCTTGCTTCTTTCCACATCTTTATCTGTCTCTTTTTCCTTTTTTGCCTCCATCTCTATTTACAGTAAACAAATAGGTGTCAAGTTAAAACAAAAATATAATCCCTTAGTCTCTTCATAAAGGGGACCTTCACACTATAGAAGCCATACTGTTATCTTTGTCTCTGAAAACTCAATCCATAGTTGTTCTCAGTAATCGCTTTTATCCTGTAAACAAACTAATGCTGTCCTGAATGCCATTTTTAGGCTTTTCGGTGATAATCAGCCATAATAATTGAAGCTTTGCCCTTTGCGTCCTGCAGTCATAACAACTCGTTTCTGATTATGCAACCTTGGCAAAATCACCAAAATACCGTATAGATGAGTAAAAAGACAATGGCCAGATCTCTAACAAGCTGAATATCCATGTGAAAATTTCAGCAAAGAAGCAAGACATCTCCACCATCATGATTAAAATACTAAATTAGGGATCTTTTAAAACAATGCTTCTGCCTGTCAGCAGACTGATGGAGACATTCAACAGCAACTTGAATTGAAGCTGGTCAGGCAGCATGTGGTGGCCTAACACTGCAATATCTTTCCTTTAATTTCCTTTAATTGCAAATCTATATGTAAAGAAGGTATATAATGTTAGACTGACCCTGTGTTGAAACCATTAAGCACGACCAAAACACTCCATTACGCAGGTCTTTAGCAGCTCAGAGAAATAACCTCCTATTATCTGGTTGAATAAAGGGATTCCCCCTCTAGAGTGGTTTGATGTAAATGAATGTGACATATATGCACTCCGTGTAACTGATCATGTTAAAGACAAGAACACCTTGAATAGAGAGAGTGGACAACAGCACTTCAACACAAGCACTCCACAGCTCGAAATTGATGGTCTTCGCTTCATAACAGCCATTAACATGTGCTCAAGTTGAATGTTAAATACTAAAGGCGTTGAGGTGCCACATTGTGTGTTTAGAGAAGAGGGAATTTGATGAGACGCTGTCGATGGCACACCTGCCAAGGAACAATTTTGTCCTCCCTGTCGAGGAGACATCTGGCATTGCCACGGTGTTACAACCCGAAATACACCCAGGAGTGGGTAATGAGGCGTAGGAGACAGGGGGTTGTGTTTTTTTTGTGTGTGAGTGTGTCTGTGTGTGTGCGTGTGTTTTGGGGCGGTGGTCCTCATCTTCCTGAACTAGCCTCTGTAGGGCCTGCAAGCGCACCATCTGCAGTCCTTAGCGTAAGCCCACTTGCGTGTGACTCATAAGCAGCAACAAATCAACTTAAATGCATGCACAGACACATTTGAGCGTTTAAAACTAAAAAGCTAAAGTATGGAGGCTTTACAAAAAAAGCTGCCAGCCACCTAGCTGAGGCTTTGCACCACATGTCTTTGAATGTTACTATTAACATGGTGGCCTGCATTATGTTTACACACAGTCCTGTGTGGTGCTGCATACGCATGAGAGGGGTTGCTAAGAAACGAAGCCGCCTGGAGCTGCTTTAGTGTTAGAAGACTGCTTTCGACAGTATTATGCAGAGATGCAATGAAGATGTCTTAATGGTGAATTCTTAGTAGCATATCAGAATGTATTGCAAGAAAAAAAGATTGCCGTAAATGTGTGTGATGCTTGTGTTTTACAGAAAGTGGTGGACACAGCCTTGTACATTGGGGGTAAAGGTGTAGCGGTATGAAAACAAAGCATTTCACAGCCAGCTGGTATAGTTTAAATTCAATAAATAAGTAAAGTTTTATCTGTAAAGCACATTTCAAAGTGCTTCACAACAAAATGCCATAACACAAAAACAAAAGTTGAAATTTGGAGCACTGTTCTAACTTTTCCTCTGACACCACTGAAATGGTAAATGGACTGGTTCTTATATAGTGCGTTTCTACTCTACTTGTATACTCAAAGCGCTTTATACAACATGCCTCAATCACCCAACACTTTCTCTTTTACCATTTTCTATCTAGCATTCCTACACATTCACAGTCTGATGAGAACATCACAGAGAAACTTGGGGTTCAATATTTTGTCTAAAGATACTTCAGTGTGTAGACTGGAGAAGCCAGGGATCAAAACCCCAACCTTCCAGTTAGCAGATGACCTGCACTGCCCCTGAGTTACAGTCATTCTACAAATGCTCAAGAGAAGATGCTTATGGAAAATAGGGAGCGAGGAGCCTGTAGGCCACACGTTCCCATATCTCAGATATGTTGTGCTCAAGGACACTCCATAAGTCAGTGTTTAGTAATATGGTTTACTACTTAGTGAAACGTATTACTAAGTAGGCTTGTTGTAACAGAGTTGTTACATGCAGCACAGAGACGTATGGCTGATTTTCATGGAATCAAAGGTTAAGGGACACAAAACTGGTTACTGGCAAGTCAACAAACTGGTTGTGTTCTGGTATTCAGTGTGATCACAGCCTTTTAAGATGACATCATGAGTCAGTTACTGTAATCTGTGGTTACCGTAACTGTAACTGAATGTTTAGTTCATTAGAGGTCTTCAAACATAAGAGCAAAGATGAAAGAAATTTGTAGTTTAATTGTTCTAACGTTTCATGTCTTTGTTTATTTCAGGTAATCTCCGCTCTGTCGAGGATCTCCCACCACAGCATTGCACAAATCAAAGGCATCAGGTATGAGTCTCATTTCTCTCTCATTTGTCTTTTAGACAGCTGAAGCACTTCCAAATATCAGCGTCAAAGAAGCCATTTGGAACGATTCCACATTTTCTTACCAGCCTATTTTAAAATGGATGTAGCTATTAACGTCTGCTGCTCATTTGAAATTCAATTTACATTTTAGGCAATTAGCAGCAGCATTCAACCTCCACATTATCATGCAGGACAGAAATGACTGACAATACATTCCCATCTGTCACTCAGACAGCGCTGTGTCGTTCGCAGTCAGAATACTTCATTCCATGCAAGAGTAGTCATTTTTAGTCTCAAGTAATGGCGAAGTTGAGAGAGTTCTCCCCATTTATTGGAATGGGCTCCTAAGTTCTCGTCATTTGCTTGATCTGCTTGGAGCTCGGTGGCTCACCGGCAACACATAAAAAGACATTTTATCTGTCTGAGTAATGAGTTGATGGAGCACAGCCGTTAGGAGCTGTGCCAGGAAATGAAGGGAGGGGAAGGAAACAGGGAGCGAGAGAGTGACGGAGAGAAAGCAGGTCCCATGACATTAATAAAGGCAACATAACCCGCTGACTGCTGGCTAATTCACTGCTTGTGCATGCTGACCATTTTGCTGTGAGGTGTCAAAATCAATGCTCATTTGACCTCATTGTAAATCACAGGACTTTTTATTCTCAACTTATTTTACTTTTAGTAACTTTTCAGTTTTTTGAGTTTCACTATTTTTGGAGTGTTTGCCCTTTAACTGATTGATCAGCCGCCACAATGCTAAAGTCACAGTTCTAGATAGTTTTGGAGGTCGTACCTCTTTTCTCTGCTATAACTGGGACTATCGTAGATTCTATAGCTATGTTTTTAAAGACATTTTAGCTTCTGCCCTATGTCTTTTCTTAACATAACTGTGACTTTGGGTGATGTAGGCATGATGTGACTGATCCAGACTTTAGTCTACTTTAATATAAATTTAACAACAGCACTTTGAATACCCAGGCTTTATTAAACTTTACTTTTGTTTCAGTGAAATATGAAAATATTCACTACAGTCCCCCTTAACTTACTGCAAGGTATCAACCAGGCAGTGGATAAATACAGAGGGAACCTGAACAGGATGAAAAAAACTATTACAAGAGAATAAAATTAAGAATCGATGCATACTCTGAATTATATCACTTCAGACGTCTTACTGTAGTTGTAGTGTAAAAGCAGACAGAAAAGAAAAGCTTGAAAGGTAAGCAGTAGGTATTTGCCTTTAGTAACCCAGAGCTGTTTGGTCTAAAAGTAAGTACTGACCTCTTAGTCTGCTCCCCAGCAAAACAAATGAGAACTTCATCACAATGACTAAAAAATGACTTTATTAAGTAGGGTCACATTTCACTGTTGGCCAGAACAAAAGAATATTGATATTAAAGAGTACACTCATCTAAATCCTAAGGGAAATGTGTCAGAAGAGGAATGGCATAATACAAAGTGTTGTCTTGATAAGTGGCTGGAAATTAAAAGTACTGCTAAGATGCTTGTTAAAATTTTGTTATGTTAATGTGATCTATTCTCAGAAAAGCAAATGACAATTTTAAACTTTTGCAAAGATAATAAAGAGTTAATTGTTTTTAATATTATTATTTTATTATTTTTCAGTTAAATAAATTATCACTCAAGTAGAAGTCTTTTTGTTTCTCCTCAAGCTTTTTAGAAATATTTCTTAGTCTCGATTCTAAGTCAGCGCTTTGTTTTTGTTATTAGCATTGTGTCATATATTTAGTTTAAGCAAGTATGTATATATGAATATATTTCTTATCCATGGTAAATTTGTAGAATATAATGACTTGAAAAGTAATTATTGAATATGACAGTCACAAGAACATTTCAAGCTTCAGCAGTGAGGAGTGCAAGCAAAAGCAAGTCGCATACTTGTGATGTGCTTTTACCTTTTTATTTTTACAGGTTTTTAAGCTGTATCGATAAGTGTGGTAGGATTTATCGTGGCACACTGTTTTCACTCCCTCAGAGCTAACTCTTCAGGCCACCTCTAAAGCCGAATAGTTAACATTAAAAAAAGAAAAGAAAATCCCAGAATGCAGAAAATTAATGCTAAATGCTAGCCGTAGATGTGGTGACTTAAATTTACATTTCGCAGGTGAGTTCGAGGTGAATATTAAAACGAACTATCAGAGTAGCAAACCATTGATTTTCTTTTTCCCCTCAAGTACAGCACAAACAGGGATTTCATCAGTTTTGTCATTTAAAAAAAAATGTAATAGGTGACTCAATATTAAGAAAAGACATTAAGAAGAAAAAAAATCCTGACAAAGTTCCTTTCATTATTTGACTGGATTTTGACTTGATATATTTGGATTGAATTAGTTGCGCTACACACAAACACAAGCAGTGCATGAAAGGTTGTTTTAGAAATTGGATTGAGAAGAATATTGTGGAATGGAGGGGTTTTTTTAGAGAGCAATTTTAAAGCTCTTTTCCAGCTTAGGCTCCTCAGATTGGAGGGCTCGATGTCCAGATGGTAACTCCACAATCTTAAATGTGCATTCACAGACAGCACATTGTGGCAATGCATTGAACTGTAGACCAATTGGAAAGTTCCTCAATGTGTTAATCGTTGGATAACATTGCCACAGGCATGACTTTGATGTTTTGTTGAAGCACATTGATCTTGTCTGTTCGCTGTAATCAGAGCTCAGTAGTTCATGTCTTTGTTTCTGTGTCAGCATTCCAGCCAGAGTCGGGCATTAAGGCTTTATTTCTCCATGCAGACACGTAATTGCACAGAAATGCACTCAGGATAAAATCACTCAGGATTTCACACATTTCCTGGAACCTGCTGATTTTCCTTTGGTGTAATTTCTGTCTATAGTCACCTCTCATTTCTTTAAATTTTGGAAATGGAAAATAGGTGCAGTGATTTATTGAACATTTAAACATTTATGGAATTTACTGACTTTGTATCATTCTAACAAGCCTGAACATCTAAATTTGGTATGACCACCTTTATTCTTCAGCATATCCTGAACTCTGTTAGGGAACCGTTCTTGTATTTCCTCTCCAGGAATAGTTCTCCATGCAACTTGAAGGACATTAAGTGCTCTTATGTGTTTTACATTTTTAATGGGACTTTTCCACATTCATTATTCCATTGATTTTGACAGTATACCCAACACCACTGGCTGAAATGCAGCCCCAAACCATGACAGCCTCCATCTGTAGACACTCACTGTTGTATCTCTGTGTACCTCCTCCACACAGACAGATCAACTGAAGGGCTAGATGTATCTCTCAGGCCCTGTGTCAGGTCTTTACTGGACATTTTCCTATTTTTAAGAATATGGCGTTCACATACTGTTCGTCTGTTGTAGATACTTTTTAGGTCTGCCACTTCTTCTTTTGTCCTTCACTCGTTCACTTTATTCAGACACACTGCACACAGCACTGAGATTTGCCAAATTTTGTCTAATAGCTCTTTAAGAACCTTGATGAAAAAGCATTGTGGTTATCTGTGGCATTTTTCATAGATTCAAATGATGAAACAGGAACAAATTCTACACATAACAGACAATTTAGCAAAGAACAAAATTTAAAATGTGATGATGCATTATTTTAACCCTCTCCTACAACATATTTTTAGCACTAAAACCTTAACTGGTCCCATTTTATTTTCTATTTTATTCTGCTTGCCTTCATGATTGACGTTGTCTTCTTCAGTAACAAAACTACAAATCCTCTTTTTTTTTTTTTTTAAGCCTCATGTTCTCATCTTTTTGTGTGTCAAACGTGTTGACCTTGGCTTTCTTACGGCTTATCTGCAGTATAAGCCTGCATCATCCTCTGCCCTGTTGTCACCCCAAGCCCCCTCCAGACAGCCACCCTACCGCCCACACACACTATCCTCCTACTGTAACCTTCAACCCGCTTGTGCTTGTGTCCTAATTCATCACTGATCCCTGCTGTTTGAGTGTACAGTATCTCCTGGCCTCTGAGGGATCAGGTCATAGAGTGTGGGACACCTCAGATCACCACATAGACTGATCTGATCAGGAAGTTGACATAATATAATGATCCTCCAGTGTGATATTGTCACATGCAATGTATTTACATTTGTGAATGTTTACTTTTTAAATATTATAGTGGCTTCATGGTGGTTTGCACATTTGCCTAACAAGCCAAGAAGCCCTGGTTTGATAATTTTTTTAAAGATTTATTTATCTTGGTTAATCATATCAGAAGTTTGAAAACTGAAAGTTTTATGGCTTCCCTCCAGGCAGTCACAAATATTTCATCAGATTTACCCAAAGTCTTTCTTCAGATCACCAAAACCCAAGTTTGACTTGAGTTAATTAATCAGTGTAATAAACAAAAATAAAAATCAGACTCTGTAATCATTGTTTGAAATTTGCTACATGCTCATGGATAAGCATTTACAGTATAGCTCAAAGGATAAGAAAGAGCTTCCCTGAAAGAAGACTTACAGAAAAATTGCGAGATATGCTAAATGAAGAAGCAACTGAGACCAAAACTAGACTATAACATTTTTAACCCTTTGTTTTGGGTCAAAATCTGCAAAATGAGGCATTCTTTTTGAAGTTTCCTCTTAAATTCCAGACATGATACAAAAGGTTGGAAAAAAAACTGCAGTGAAAATTTGTCCAACATTCTCCCTCTTTACATGCAGATGTAGATCCTTTAGCCAGTCAGCTATAGGGAGAAACGACAGAGAGAAGAGACAGAGCAGGTGAACAAAGATGGTAGGAGGTGTGTGTAACAATGTCTAAACAGCATAGTTGCTTTCTAAATAAGGAATTGGTGATGACATCTCCATCTCTGCTTCCTGAGAACTGCATTAGAATATTGATGTATATTCTATGATAATTAAAAATCTGAAGAATATAGCTAGCTAGCTTAGTTTAGCATAAACACAGAACAAAGGGAAGCAGGAAGTTCTTGCATCTGTCTAAAAGTAACAAAATCTGCCTGTTGACATATGTATTAGTTTATGAACTTATCTATTGTTATTTAGGATATAAGGAATAGTAAAACACACTTCGTCTGTCTAACTGTGTTTATTTTGTGCCCCTTTACACCACTGAACATCACGCTTATTAGTACACAGTCATCATGTTGCAATGCCCGTTTCTGTTTTTCTTATATACCATTTGACTGTACTGCATGTGCTAATTTCTCTGTAAGCGCTGTGAATCCAGCTCTGCAGAAAAAAAAGAAAAAAACCCCTCCTATTCACATGCTGATTGCACACACTGCCCCTCCCCAGGAAATGAAACTGTAGCAGTGGGTTTTCAGGGAGAATGGGGAGATTTACAGACAAGCATGGTACAATAAGTAGCAAAGTGAGCAAAGTGCGGAAGCTTGCTGGAGCTCCAGCGATTTATCGACCCCTGCAGAAATGAAGCCGTGTCCTGGGACATGAAACTGCTTCCATTGCTGACCATTTGAGCTGCTTTCACACACAACATCTACACTGTTGTTCTGCTGTTTGACAATAATGGATCAATGGGACTGGCTCATTGCGGATTTGTACAGGACACCTGCACTAACAGTTCCCATTACACCAGAAGAGTGTGGAATAAATTAGACATGATCACAAAGACATTGGGGTTCATTACAGTAATGTAATTCAGTGAGAAAGGAAGAAGAGCTGCAATGTGTAAGATGAGAACTCTGATTTATGAAAATTGTTAAGTAAGAAAAACAAAAAACCAAAGCAAAACAATGCTTTATCTGTGCTTAAAGAGATTTTTTACCTCTTGTGGTTTGACCATGGGATGTTTCAAATCAAATAACAAAAGCGACTATAATATTTAAAAGTTGAATCATCCAATTCGTCATTCACCTGCTATGAATTAAAGTAAAAAAGCATTCAAATAAATAAAAAAGAAATACCTCAATGGTTAAAAGTAGGCAAAAACACATAAAGACACCAAATTCATTGGTTATACATGGCTACAATTACAAAAATACTGAATCTCTTTTAGTCTCTTTTCAAAGTACTTTTAAATGAGAAAAAATATAAATACAAAAAAACATATAGTATACAGTGCTTAACAAATTTATTAGAGCACCTCTTATTCAAATTAAAACAACAACACACACAACACAGATATTTTAGAACTCTGGGAAAAATGTATTTATTAAAACCAAAACTTGCAGCAGTTACTGAACTGAATTTGTGTTTTTATACCCAAATTTGAGTCGGCACACTGAGAAGTCAAAAATGAATCAAGCATAACATAAAAGCATTAAGACTAATTTTTCTGTTCAGGGATGCAAAACTGTAAAAAAACAAACAAACATAAGTGCTTTAACAGTAACTTCATGGGTAACAACAATAATTATATTTTAGCTTTATAGATACATTTGGGTTAAAGAGGCTGCAGATACTGGTGGGTTAACCATTAAAGAAACATATGTTTTTTGTAATTAGTTAAACTGTAAATTTAGTGCAGCTGTGACATAAATGTTACGTTGGGTGATGGTCTAATAAATTTGTAAATTTATATATATATATATATATATATATATATATATATATATATATATATATATATATATATAAATTCTACATTTGATACATCTTTTCATCATATATATGTATGCTTAATAATGAATTTCTTCCAGGAGAAACATTGCATGCAGGGACCCCAGGTCTTACTGCTGTAAGGTTTCTTCTTCTATTTTCTTTTTGGATAACAACAAAAAAATGAAGTAAAATGAAAAACATCTGGACAGCTGTGATGAAGCTCATGACTCAGTGTGGATGGCCACTAACTAATGATTAGACTCCTGCAGATATGTGATGCATTCACAGGCAAAACTAAAATTAAAAATATATCTGCAAGCAAAAAACAAATCTTTAACATTTTCTAAACACAAATCATTCACCAGCTCCCATTAATGTGGTGTCCATTGCATTTTTACATTTTGGAGTAAAACAGTGAAATGAGGTGAATGATGCAAGAGTCAGTGACATGAAATTGTAATCATTTTCCAAAGGTAATGTGCTCCTCGAGTAACCATTTTCTATGAAGTCTGGAGACCAGTTGGTGCTGAATTGTTTCAGTCTTCCCCCTCTGAAACCTCTGTTTAACATGTAGCAGTTTTCTTCACCAGGGATGCGCTCCGAGGCTTCGCTTTATTTGCAATGAGATTAGTTTGAGCAGCTTGAGAAGGCGAGACAAAGACTGAAAGCAGGTGTCGCACTCCTAAAGCATGAAAGTTGGAAACCGTGCATGTAATCGAGCCCCCCCCCCCCTTCCCTTCTAGCACTGAATAGCCAAGAGACAGCTCATCAGAGGTGTACTGATGAAATTATGAACATAGTTCAATTGTACCTCGTTGCACCATTAAGAGAAATGAAAACAGCAGCACCGGACAGAGCTTGGCTCCGCAAAACAACACAGAGGTGATAGATACGAGTGCATATCTCCACAAACTACTATGTAATTAAATTTTGCCCTGCGGGACTCCATTAATAACTTATAATATAATGCACATTTCATTGGAGGGGGCCTTCAGATGTGGGTGTGTTATTGCACTCCGGAGAAAGCGCCCTGTGTGCTTCATAACAGTTAGCGAGAAGGTAACATAAATCAGATGAGGCAGTTTTTTGTGTTAGTAGTACTTGTAATTGTCTTTTGAAAATATGCGTTTTAATAAAGTTACAGCACTTAAGCATGGAACAGTTAGCAGAATAAATAAACCAAAGCGGCTCATGCAGTATTGTGCGTGTGTGTTAGTTGACCTTTGACTGTCTAGCTGAGCATTCATTACCCTGATGGCTGACATGTTCTAATTACACAAAGGCTAATTACTGGTGTCACACATACACACAGCTTTACAGAGACGCAGTCCACTTCAGTTGGCTTTTTAGGAGGGCATGGAACTGAGTCTCACTCTTCTGATCATATCATAGGATTAAACACAGTCAAAGGATTTCAAAGCTGTGCGCTAACGGAGAGGAGAGGGCTTTTGTGAGAGCTTTGAAGGTCTTGTCTTGTATCATCACTGAAGAGTCCACATCAGCTTCCAGCTCACTTCTCAATCTTGACAGTGACATCTTTTTCATTTGCTGTCCCTTTTGTGCTCTACTCTGATTCCTAAATTCTCCCACATGAAAATAACCACCACTTTATTTGTTCATTTACGACGAGCTGAGAAATACTTGATCCCAGATTTGGGAAATGATGCAGCAGTTAGAGAATTAAAAAATTAAAAGTGAACTGAAAATGACTTAATAAATGTCAGTAGAGTTAACTGCTTTAATTCTACTCTCAGTGTTTTAAAAAAGGCAAACAGAGAAGTGAGGCTTATTGCCTCATAATTGTACAACAATACCTCATCACCACATATGAACGGCTTTAATGTTGAAAGAGGAATAACATGCGATTCACCTGAAACTAAAATGGGATACCTTGCAAGTGAAATCACTTACAGTGGCATAAAATGGAGGTCCAAGGTCCAATTCTGGTGCTCTGCTTTTTCTGGGAAACCAAAAAAGAAACCATGCTTTACTTTTCTAAAAGCTGTTATCATTGTATTAAAATAATAATAATAATTGTAGTATTTGTGTAAGCTGTAAAACAACGTGAGTGTTATGGATTTGGAGACTTACATAAGGTTTACTGTTTGTCCTAGGGTATAGAGTGTGTGTAGTAATAATACACAAACTGTTTCTCTGCCATTTGTGTTTTGATGATTAGCACTGATCATGACCTCAGTGACTTTAATGGGTTTCAGTTGTGCACAGCATTAAGCTAATAGGCTATAATCTGCAGCAGTCACAATCTGCTCTTGGTAAAAAAGGATATTTAACAGCGTTGGTCGTTTGAGATCTACACTGATCATGCATTTGAGAGTAAAGTTGGCAGAAAGCTTGGAGATAAAGATATGCTGTTTATTGATTTAGTTGATTAATCTTCCACTTCTATGCTCTGCTACTCCTTTGGAGGATTGTTTGTTGACAGTGTTTGCAGGAAAGGGAAATTTCAGCATAGGATCAGTTGATTCGTGTAAGCAGTGAAGGTTGCATTCAGGTTGGTCATTTTTTGTATTTCATAGTCAGTCCCTTACATTGCCCCTGAGGGTCCTTGACAAGCTGTCCAAAAACCCTGTGAGAGGATATATGAGCCACCTGCCTAGCCATCTGAAGAAAAAATAGTGTATTCCTTCCTGAATTCCTGAGAAGGTTGGCTGGTGGAAGATGGCAGATTTTTTTTCTTTTTTTATCAGCCAGTAGCAGTATGTTGATGTGTTTTGACAATGTTGTTTGTGACTGATGGGGTCCTCTGTTGAATAGATTCTGCCCCTGTGCTGTTGAAATGATGGAGCAAAGAGTGGCAACCTGACAGATGTAACATGACGTTTCTGACTAGTTATTTTTCTACCTGGAACACTGAGCTGTTGCAGTGATAAAGCATTTTGTACTCTGTCTCACTCTCTGTTTTTTGTTTGTTTGTTTGTTTGTTTTTGTGTGTCTGCATATGTGTGTGTGCGTGTGTGCCAGACCTTTTCCATCGGAGGATACTGCTGAGAATGAGGATGATGTGTACCGGAGCCTGGAGGAGTTGGCAGAGTAAGTCTTCTTTTCACCACAAACTGTTTTTCATCACCTAGGGGGACTTTGTGTTATTTCTCCGAAGACTTTTCCTAACCCTAAATGTACCCATGAACACCATATATCCTAGCAAACGCTAACTCAGTCGAGGGTGTCCTACATAAAGAGTAGGACATGGACAACCAGGGGGAAATGTAGACTGAAATGGAGTTCTGTAATTTAGATTTTTGTGGCAAAGATTAACACAAAAGACTGATGCACTTAAATGTTGACCCTTTTTAATTGCTAATCATTGATTATAAAGTTGGATGTGGGAGGTGAAATGTTTCGCACTTATGAAATGGCCACAGTGCCAAAGGTTTTACCCTGGGCCCACAAGTTTTGCATATTTATATGCACATTCAAGGTTCAAGGTTCTTTATTTGTCACATGCATAGTTATACAAGTATAACACACAGTGAAATGTAGCCTGACACGCTCCTCGACATGTGCCAAAAAATTGGGGGGGGGGGTGTAGAGGAAGAACATTATATATATATATATATATATATATATATATATATATATATATATATACACGTTGGGTGAATGTGCAGTAGTAGCAGCAAGCAGGTGAATTCTGTACATTAATATGAATAGACATCTGACTATTTTACAGGATTATATATATTTGTATAGCGATGCCAGGTTCTTTAAAAATTTTTAGGCATTGTTTCAAAATATTCAGATTTATAAAGTTATAAAGTTTTTTCATTATAATTTTATGTTGCAACAGATAAGTAATATACAAACAACAGCTTTTTCTGCATCTACTAAAGTATGAGTGATATACAGCATATGGTTGTTTTTCATTTGTTCTTTACCCCCATTTTTATGTATAGTTTTACATTGTTTTTTCTAATCTGAATAGGCTCACCACCGGTTATATTAAAAAAAAAAGGATCTGACTATGTAACAGTTCTCTACCTGTCGGTTGTGACGCACCTCGCGAAGTTTAAAAGTGAACTGTGATTGTCACTTCTGCCAATTTCCTCTAACTGCTTAATTACACACGCATAGAGCCTTCTGTCACTCTTCCTGTTGCCACAGTAACACCAACATCACTCCAGGTTTAGCTGCCTCTATACCTCCTTCAGTAACGGGTTGCCTGGTTTGGTGCATATTAGGTGGGTTGGTGGGTTTTTCTGTCTGTGAAAGATGCGCTCAGAGTTGGCAGCGATGACAGCAGCCGCTTGACTCGGATTAATGGAAAATAATTAGTTAAAGGCTTTGAGAATGGTGTCATTTATCACAGATAGATAGGAGGGAGGAGAGCGAGTTATAGAAAGGCGAGCATGCGAGCTATAGATATATGCCCGCTGAATACATAATCATCCTTTAGCATCTTCTCATGCACCAGAAGAGCAGGGCTAGCCAAAAAGGCTAGTAATGGATTTAATTCCAGATATGAAGCCCTGAAAACTTGGAACATGGGCTTTTACCATAGAACATAAACTAAAGGGAAAAAAAAGAAAAGAAAAAGAGCATAGTGAGAGGCTGCTTTCCTTTTTTTGTTTTCCATTTATTTAGAGAAGGGGTTTTCAAGTAGTGAGACACAGAGGGAGAGCCAAGGTGCACAGATATGGCGTGAGGTGAAAAGGACAGCGTGGATGCAGGCTTTCTAAAAATAACACAGTGTGCTCGCAGATTGGCACACAAATTGTACTCCTTATCTAGTACAGAGCAAAGAACAATGGCAGAGATAAAAGAAAAAAAAAAGAAAAAAGAAAAAGTTGGATTACAAATGACAGCCAACAAAGTGCAACAGCTTGCAGCAGGAAAAGAGACCATTATGCATGGCAGCAGCTATTTCTAACACCTAACATTATCATTAGGATCCCTGCAAATCTAATTGCAAATCAATAATTGGGTATGATTTTTGTGAACAGTAAATTTTATATATCAATAAACATTTATTTAAATAGAAAACAGCAGGAAAAACTCCGTCAGACTGTCTGAACTGTTATATTGAGCCTGTCTTTTTTCAGTTTATCCACTTTGTGGGCTTGCCTCCCTCCAATCTCTGTATTCATGGTGTGTAGCGTGAGCGAGGTTGGTGCGTTTCTCTCTGCACATTCTTCTTTATAAACTTCAATTCTGTGTGTGGGAGGACAACTTATAAATCATGTTTGGAGCCTACCTAAGAACTCCTGAGGTTAATCAGGATACCGCATGATTTTTAACCAGAGAATTTGAAAACTTGTGGAGTAATGCCATGAAACCCATGAAACAATTTTTTTTGTGTGTGTATAATAAAAAAAAAATTCAATCTTATTCAATGCTCCCTGTGTTTACCGTGGTTCTAAATACACCTGAAAAATGACAGTGGTGTGCACTGTCCAGGTTGCTGAAATTACTGCTGAAAGATGCGCTGGTTTTAGTCAGCGTGTACCTCAGTAGCAACAATAGCCCAGCACAGCAAACAGTCACAGGCGTTCCATTATGACACTTATCGACTGCACTAGTGTCTTGCCTCTAACCTCCAAAATGTCCTTTCTCCACTGATGGGTTTTAGCCTCTGTAACCATGGCAGCAGGTTGAGTTAATCTTTTCTTTTTCCTGAAATGGTCAGTGGTGTTGTAACACTTTGCTCTTTGTGTAACCTGTAGGTCCAGAGGGCTGGGTCTTATTAAATTAATCATGCTGCTCTCTAGTGCAGCTGCTCTTGACCTTTTCCACTGAACATCTATGCATTTAGTTTCACCAATGGACACAAGCATAATTGATTCATCATCATGTCCTTCACTTAATACAGTTGGACACAGTAGCACATAAGCCACGCTAGCAATAACCCTGCTCTCAGAGGCTTATTAATTAGTCTGAAATATTGATGCGCACGTAATTTACGACGGGTGCGTGACTGAACTGCGAGAGTGAGAGAGAGGACAGCGATAATCCTCCCGCAGTAATAATTTTTATGGATGTAAAACTATTCTGTGCAACAAGCATCCCAGTGGAGGAAAATAGTGCAATGGCAGGACATATGGTGTCATAAAAACAACAGCATGTAGGAAATAATACTGCAATATTGTCACCAAAAATATTAAGTGTGGAAAAGAAAAGCTGTGTGGGAAAAGTAAAACAGAAATAATACAGCAAACAATAGAAATCAATAGAACTGCATCATTAAGTTTGGTGGGTGCTAACCGCGTTTGACCGATGTCTGTAAAAATGGATTTTGACTTGAGTTTTAAAAACTGACATTATGTCGGCTGAGATGAAACGGCTGCTCTGGCCGCTCATGTGGGAATGAAATCAACCTTTTATGACTTGGTGAAGTTCAGCGATTGTGTTTAATGTTTTTTTCCTAATTCACAATTGTCAAAGCTTTTGCAGGTGATAGAGTCTCTCCTGAACGCAGTGAGCATGAAAAAGAGCTCGTGTCTGCTTGGCTGAAGTTGTTTTTACTCATGAATTGCAGACGTCGTCACGTCACAGCGGTCAAGTTACCCTTTTTTTTTACACATAACACACAAGGAGAGAGAGAGCTCACATCAGGCACATTATCACCCCCGCAAATACTGCTTGATGGGCGCTGCTGGAGTAGAGTGAGGCGGCAAGACATGTGATGCCCACTTCTCGATTACCTGAAAATTGCATGTGTCATTTTAGGCATGTGACGGTTTGTCGCAAGAAGATTTCCATAATTACAATATTATGGCGGAAGAATGTCAAATGATACTTTAAGCAGTCATTATGGGCTAACCCAGAAATGTTCAGTGCAAATGAATGGAATGGAGATTCCCTGATAGGTGCACTTATGGTTTATTTGTATATGATGATTTGGCATTCTGCTGGACTGTATCTGTTTCCACAAGTATACTGTATGACTCAGATAGAGGTCAGCCTTCATCCTAATTGAGGTCTCACAGGTTAATATGTTAAACTTTGTGCCTCTCCCCTCTGGCCTTCTCAAGTCAAGTCCTCACATCGTTTAGCTGAGAGTTCTTCCCATCTGGAATGACTCCATCCTGGAATTGACAAACCATGAAATCAGGGTGGATCGGGCACAGTCGCCAAGGGACTCTTGCTCTGCGAAAGGAACACATAGATTTCCATTCCGAAGCATGCACTGTCACAAACCTTTTGTGTCACTCTTTTGCATTTTATTTTGCTCCATTAATCCCTCAGGCAGGTTGACATGAAAAGTCAATAACATGAAGTGAGCTCAGTTAAGGTTTGTTTTTTTTTCTTTCTTTTTCTTAATGCAAGGTATTAAGTAGCATCATGCCTCTAAATGACTGGTATTACATAGTAATAGTATTTATCATCTTTTAATCTTTACAATCAAGGAGAGAAACTGTGCTATTAATGATGTCATATGCATTGCTGCCTTTTTGGAAATAGTACAGTATTGATTCCTCTAAGGTTATCAGAATCTGTGCCCGAGGGTGTTGATATCAGGTGCTTTCCCAGTTTTTTCCATCAAACTAATGTTTTATATATAGCCAAGATTTCTTTCTATACATTTCCAAAGTATATTAGTGTCCCCATGATGCAGTATTTTATGCAGTGTAGTGAAACCTTCCCTGCTCATGTGCACATTATCAAAATGCGGTGAATGTACTACAGCGAGGCACATTTGTGGCCCTAAACCTTAAGGAAAGCTCCAGGTTCCATTTATAGTACCTTGCCCCAATATCTTTGCTCTCCTCTGTGGTATATGTGCCAATCCCACAGGGTTTTTTTTCCCACATCCCAGTGAGCTAAACTACTGCCCCATTTATTCTGATTTTGAACTGCACAAATGCAGTTTAGTAGCTACAGTGTGGAGGGTCAGAGCTGGAGCAGAATATTGAAGCAGTAACAAAGAAAAACAACTTTTGAAATTTAAATAAAAATACACAAAGCAGCCAAGCCTTCAGAGACATGTGCTCAGTAGCTCAGATATGATGAGTCACATTCTACTACCCCCATGTTAACTCTATGTCATTGAAGGCCGGAAGCACATTACAGCAGGCCAATTGCATGCAAGCACACTAGACAGCCTTTAGCCTGTCACTGTGTAATCAGAGAGAAAATCACACCCAATTTGTTAGTCCTTAGGTCCTCTACTTCCATTCCTTAATCATTCACTGTGATGGTTACACATGTGCACATGCACATAAATGCAATTTTTATTAGTATAAAGAAATAAGCTGTATAATTCTCATGTGACTTACTAAACTGGATAGAAAGATCTTACTGTTTTCTTGCTCTCTCCCTTTCTAACAGTGTGTGTACACACACACATACCCACAGTGTATACACACACAGATTTGATTGACTACACATACTATGTTGAACAGCCACATCATTAAAACCATCTGCTGGGTGGGTATATTGCTTATATTGGACCAGAACAGCACAGACGGTCCCACCTGGACGTTTGCAGCCAATGCTTCACGTCTTGCGTCTTGTCAGGCAGGACCTCTGTGGCTCAGGATTGTACCCCCCAGTCCTCTCAATTGCATTAAGATTTGCAGAGATTGGAGGCTGGATCAATGCCTTGGGCTGTTTCGTTGTGTTCCTCAAGCAGTTCTGAGGAGGTATTTGTGGTGTCCTGTGCTAGTAAAACCTTTATAGCAGCATCCTCCCCCAGGGGATGTGCTTGTTCTTGAACAATGTCAGTGGGTGGTGCATTTCAAAAGGAAAATACATACAAATTCCAGGACCCAAAATTTCCCAGCAGAAAAATGCTCAGCAGTGTGGTAATGATTGCTATTTACTTTACTTGTTACTTGCTTTAACATTAATGATATGACAACGGTTGTAAAACACCTCCTTTCCAATGTTGTCTCAATGCTATTTTGCAACAATCTGTTATAATCAACAAGGAAAATATCATAATGAATATTGGTTGTCTAAATGCAAGCAAGATAAAATATTGTATATCTGTTGGCATATAAGTAAAACACATATTAGTAAAACTTGGCATGATGTTTTGAATATGGATCGAAATAAGAAATAGGAAAAGTTTGGCTTTCATAATCAGTTACGCATCTGGTTCATCAGTATAATGCAGTAATTACTCATTAATCATTAATAAGAACATGCATACATTTTGAACTTGCTTGCTAAAAAAGATCAGTGACAAACTGAATAACTAAGAGAGATGAAGAAGCTAACAGATGTTAACAAATGTTCCAGTGAGCCAAGCTTTCTCTAATAGATAAAAACGAACTAGATATTACAAACTTCCTATTCGATCTCTTAACAGGCAACATTCATGTCACTGCACTAAACCTCCCTCATATAAAGCTCTGTCTGAGGAATTAAACAAAAAAATATGTGAATTACCTGCTTTCCAAAGAGCCTTTCTGTCATGGTGCTCATCTGTGTCTGCGGAGAGTGCTGTAGTCTCAAAGTTCAGAGAGGAGATACTGAAGGGACAGCATCAGGTGGCCATTGTCCTCCCACGCAGCCTTCTCAGTATTCAACATGAGACACTTTTACTTAATGAAGAAAGATGGAGCGCAGTGCTGATAGTGAACCAAGTCACCTCAATTAAAACTTCAAACGCACCTGAGCACCAGCATTACGGTAAAGCTGCATATTTGATTGAGGGCATTTCTCTCACTTCGCTTTTTTTTCCCTCCCCTGACAGCAGTGAAAGCAGGGATGCCACTGCCTTGATGGCACGTGTAGAAGGTCACATCACAGTGGATGGAATCCACCAACCTACAAACAAGATTTCTTTTTTTTTTTTTTTTTTTTTTTGTAGACCTGTGCTACAAAATCTTGTTTTCAAATATGCATGAATTAATAAATCTTATGAAAGCTCAACAAAATAACCAATTTCAGTGATCTTAAAGGGGAATTAGGATTTTGTGGTCTGGATCTGGTTGTTTTGGTATAACGGCAGCTGGGTTATGGCCCCCATTAGCCAGACTGCAGTGAGGTTTGTGCTTCAAGAATGCACAAACAGGCAGGTTTATGTGCTAGGGATCACATGCACATCCACTTGGAGGATGCAGCATTCATCCAAGAAGAGCAAACCCTCTTCTTTCTTGTTCTCACTCAGAGAGGTCAGAGTACAAAACAGCATCCCCTGAGCTGGTGTTCTGCTCAAGGACATTCAAAAAGAGCGGATGCTCGCTGAGCCTCAACCTTAGGCGTCCTTTTCCCGAAGATTTCAGGGCAGCGAATGTTGGGAACTATAACAAAAGATGGAGGTGGATGGTACATTTGTGTGTCTTGGTTGTCAACCCTCACAGAAACTGGAGTTCAGCACAGAGCGTGGAAGCAATTAAGATCATTTTTTTTCCTTTAGTGACTAAATTTGCATCCCTTTTGGGAGTCAGACCACCATTAAAGTTAATAACACAGACATATTTTTAGATGCATATGATATTTCCCATGTTCACCATGAATAAATGTCCATATATTTGTTTAGAAATCACGATCAAAGCACCCTTCAGAACCAAGTACAGTAATTAACAGCTTATTCATCATGCTCTAAACTAATTATAAAAGAAAGGGCTTCATCACTGAAGTTGGCTGAATCTATGGCAACTTATTGTAATACAAGAACATTACGCTCCCTGTGTCTGAATACAGCCTAGGTAAATGGAATTTTGTTTAAACAAGCGAGCAAGTTCAAACAGTTGCCCTCTGTTATTTAGCAGGCAACTCTCTTTATTTATTTACAGTATTTAATCATTTATTTCCCTTTTGCGACTTAAAGCTCCCTTCTTATTAACTGCATCGAGATGGGCCCTTTGCCAAAGTGTTTTCCTGCTGTGGGATCCCTGCCGCCTCAATAAGTTTCCCAAACAATAATTGCTTATACGGAGCAGGGGGAGACACAGTTTTGGCTCACAGAGCATGAGAATCTTTCCCAGGAGATCCTCCTCTCCACAGTAACTGTCGGTGCTCTGCTGGTTGCTTGCCTAATTAAAGGTCAGTGAGCTAGCTGGGTGCCAAAACAACATAAATACATTAAAGAGAGATGCCACTTCATAACTTATTGGAGCTTTGTGAACACCAGGTTCTGTGTTCCCTTGCCTAGATCACTAGTATCCTTCAGGCAGGGCTTGTTAAGGATAACAAGCTAGTTCACCTGGTCTGTGCACTCAAAGAAGTTTGACGTGGAGGTGTGAGAAAAGACCGTTTATCATTTGGTTTTGAAGGTTGGCGGTTAGATGGACTTGTTCATCTAAAGTGCATGTGTTTTCCCCCAGTGAACATGACTTGGGTGAGGATGACATCTATGACTGTGTGCCATGCGAGGATGATGGGGACGACATCTATGAGGACATCATTAAAGTGGAAGTACGACAACCCATGGTGAGAACTCCTGTTTGATCATTAAGGACTTGTTTTCTTTTCACAATTACTGATTGCGTTTTTTTGTTGTTGTTTTTTAATATACTGTACAAATGTGCTACGTGACGGACTATGACTAAATCACTGCAACTCTCCCCACTCTTTGGAAGAATTTTATTTTGCATGATTTCATTTTACCATAACGAATTGCATTACAGGAATGCAATGAACTAATAGTGCCAGAGGAAACACCCCCACTCACTTTTAACTAGCTTTAGATTATTTCTGTGGTCGGCCTTGTCATTGTCGTACGGTATCTGCATGACATCGTGTCTCTAAACTCAACTGTAGCAGATGTCTCTTTCATAATCAGTGACAAATCTTTACTTCTGACTTGCTCTGCTTTTCTCATGCTGCAGATCAGATACATGCAGGTGAGTGCCACTGTGCTTGTGACTCACAACACCCTGTCAGCAAATTCCCTCCACCACCTTATTTAAAACCAACTCCTAGCATCCCAAGAGAAAGATCTGCCAATTAAGTTACTGACCGTTGGACCGATGGTGAACGATACCCCATCTGGTTCAGTCTGACTCAGAGCTAGTGACTTCAGCTCTGTGACTGCAGTGCTGACTTCAGCTAGCATCGCCAGCTGCCACACTAAAGCAAATAAACAATATGCTGCTGGCTTTGAACCCTACTTCTCGGATTGGTTGATCCTGTGCTGGCCTAAGGCCTGGACTTGTATTTTTGCATTGTTAGTGCCAGTTTTCGTATTACCAGCACTGGTTATCAACAGCCAGATCTACTCCAGATGGCTTAGCTATTAATTCCTCAGGGTGCTCATAATCATACTACAACATAAAAAAGGAAAATCTATGGAAACAAAGCCTATGTGTGTGGGTGTGTTTCGCCATGATCAACAGGGTTTCTCACTTACAGTATACTGTTCTTTCAACAAAGCATGCACATACATACACATCTGAAGATGGAGACATCAGGCCCTCTGTAGAAGTTTGACTCTTTTTCACATCTTAACCTGGCTCCATCACAGCATGCCTGCTTGCATTGTTTTGCCTTGACAACGTTGGATTCATGTACATTTCTTTACACATGTCTTCTTAAACCAGCTAACCCACACATACAGTGACGCTCAAACGCTCATTATTTTGCATCCTTCTGTCATAGCCAGTGTCATCACCATCTCTAGCCATGGCACCAGCTATGCTAAATATTTAGAAATTTATCTTTGACATAATCAGATACATTAAAAAAAATCATTCCCAGAAGGATGATTCTGTTCATCTGGATGTATAGCTTTCAGTGGGAGAAACGTTTCATCACGCATCCAGTCTCAGCTGACTGCAGGTTTCCCCAACCCTATGAACAATAGTTACATAACCACTGTTTGTAAAGTTGAGGAAACCTGTGGGGAAAACTCTGTTCAGCTGCCTGCAGTTGAACAGAATCACTTCTCTGGATTATCGAGCATGTATCAAAACATGTCTAATTTTACATTTATTTCTGCTTGTTTTAACAGAAAAACAACAATAATTGGGGGTTAGATTTTTTTTTTGGGGGGGGGGGGGGTAGATTTGTTCCTACTGTCTCAGCTTTTAAAAAATTTCTTAAATGTGAAAAAAATCATAGGCTACATAAAAAAAAGATGTTGATGATGAAGGGTGGATCATCCTGGCAAAGGAAAGCACAGCTGACTATAAGTTGTGTAAACTGTCAGATGAAGTCTAAATTCATTTTGTCAGTATTTCATTGTGTTTGCAGAGTAAAGGAGTTTACATGCAAATTGACTAAAAGTGACTGTATTGGAAGACTGCACTGCATTATCTCTTGCTGATAACGCAAGTCGACGGCCTTGATGGATTACACGACACAAACACTTTGTCATAAGTCTGCTTTTCATACAGTTGGGAATTCATAAAAACAACAGTCAGCTCTTATAGCAGTAGTGTTATACAAAAATTTCTAAAAAAAAAATTTCAAGTACAGGTTGAAATAAAGTGTTGCAGAATTTGATGGAAACATCAAAGCATTGTGTGGTCCTTTAAATTGCAAACTAGTGATGCTGACCCTGTTATTTTAGCCTTTAATGTATTCTTAGTAACATATAAAAAAATAATCACTGAAACAATTAGCAGTATATAACTGTTCAAGGTGATCGTCGTCACTGATTATTTTATCTGATTCTCACTGCAGAAAATGGGTATGACAGAAGATGACAAGAGAAACTGCTGCTTAGTGGAGATTCAGGAAACTGAAGCAAAGTACTACAAGACTTTAGAGGACATTGAGAAGGTGAGTTTACAAATACAGCTCTATTTGAGTTTCTGATAAGCGTGCATTTTCCCTTTGGCACAACCATGCAATGCTTGAATTTTCCTTTGTCACTTCTTTGTTGGTGGTTCAGACCTTTGGGCCAGGTCACAGCATGGAAATGTCATATATATTTGAACACAAGTGTCATGGACGTAGATCAATATGATTATTATTATCTCAGCTTTCAAGGATGACGCTGATCCCTAAGCCTTTAAGTACACATCACATATGAGAGAACATACTCTATGTGTGTCGGGGAAAAATAAATATTTCTGAAATAATTAATCATAAAATTTGTTTATATGCATGCTTCTCCACCCACCTTAAAGGTGTTTTATTCTTTGTGTGTTGAAGTTTATCACAGGTGATTGTTCTTACTCCACACAGTATTTGTATGAAAGAGAACGATCATCTCTGGCAAAGAGAAGGGAGCAGCGTTGGATTATATTTATTCACAAGGCTCTGCTGCAAAGATTGCCCGCTCTGTGATTACATTTAAACACAGTAATTATATCAGGTCATTGTAACATTAGCTGTGACTTATTCACATCAAGCTTAGAAAAACTGATTAATACTTTGCTGCCTACAAAGGGAATATACTACAATAAAAGTGACGCTATTCATTTGTATTAATTTTAGTTTTTATTTTACTTTTATTTTATTCACTTATTCCACTAGAACATTTTAAAAGGTTATATTTATTTTTCTGCTCCTACCCTTGCACATTATTTTCTTATTGTCTGTAGTGCTGTGCAACAGTCACTTTCATTTCTTTATATTTTCTTTGCAGGTAGCCAGACTATTTTTTCTATTTTTTTCTATTTTGTTTCTTTTGTGTGTGTGTGTGTGTTTTTTTTGTTTTTTTTTTACTGGTCTTCAGCAACAGGTCTTGAGGTTTTTCTGCAAGTGTTTCTTCTTTGGACAGTGGCTGTCTTTTTTTTTTTTTTTTTTTTGTCTTTTTCAGTGACGTTTTTAGTACAGTCCTTTTAGCTGACTGACGTTCAAAATAATTTGAATAGTTATTTAAGTCACTTAAACGACTAAAGCAAAAAATAGTTCAGGCATTAAAAAGACACCTAACTCGAGAACCACTGCTGTCTGCACATAGCAGACAACTTGGCAAAAAAATGGTTTAAAATGATATCTTTAGACATTTTGTTAATAGTAATCTAGAAAAACTAGTAAACAATATTAAAAAAGAACCACATTAAAATAAAATAAAAATAAATGAAACTTAATAAAACCTAAATAACAAAAGAATGCCAGGAGGCCTAACTGAGAAAGAAACATTTTTAAATGCTTTAAATGTCTTGCAAGAAGCCCTGAGAACATCCTAAAGACTAAAAGAATTACAAGAAAGCTTTTCTAAGAGAGTTCTGTCTGTCTTGAATTATAAATTTGGCCATACCAAATACTGACTGTCAAGTTCAGCAGAATTGTACAAACCTTGTTTTTCCCCTATGTTCTATATTTCTGTTTATGTTTGTGTGTTTCAATAAATCACTACGCCTATTTTGGATTTTCCTAATGAAAAATAAAAAAGTGGATTCAAGACTTTTTCACATTACTGTATAATGTGTCTTTGTGGTACGTGTCTGTCTGTCTGACTAATTACAATAATAATAATAATATTTAGCAGATGTAACACAGAAAGCTAGAAACAGCCGTGACTCTCTCCCTGCTGACACGGTTTCTTTAATTGAGTTAGCATATTTAAAACATTCACTTTTCACGCTACATTCACGTAATTGTAGCACAATTGGTCACAATTCATTTTAGCTTATTAGGGAATGACACTGAAACATTCTCACAGTTATCCAGGACTAAAGTCTCGGTGTGTCTTCTGAATATGAGCCGTGAAGTTTGCGAAGCACAGGACACACAACATTTTACAAAGTATGATTACCGTTTACCGAGAAAATCAAAAACAAACATTCTGTGCTCAAAGACTCAGACCCTCACACCCTGACGCGTACGTTTGAGCTTTCACGGTGTAGTAATAAACCATCGCTGAGATCGGCGCTGGTATCGCATCAGTTTCCGCGTTGACAGATTTCATTCACGATTTCATGGAGCGCCACAAATCATCCGCTCCGCTAATTTCATTAAACTAAATGTGCATCCTGTGTTTCCCACACCAGACCAGCACAAGTCTAAATTAGAATAAATAACCTTCTTATGATCAGAGGACTCGTTAAGCTTAATTGAGTTGGGGTTAATAAACCCAGTTATCTTTGCGTTGCTTCTTAGTTGATCTATTTGTTATCATTATGATGATGAAATGTGACAACCATAAAGCAGCGTTAGAGAAATAAAAAGCATATTTTTTTCCTCTCTAAGCATAAGTGGGCTTCGTAAACAACAGCTGTATGTATTTATTGCACACTTAGGCCTCAAAAGGATTTTTTACAACACAGCCTGATATTTTTGTGGGTCATTTTCACAGATCTGTGAACTGTTCACACATGACATGAGAGAAAATGCCAGTTATACTGTTTGTTTGTAAAAGGGAAATCTGTGGCTATTCAAAAAAACCAACAAAAAAACCCCATAAAATCACCAATTTTTTTTTTTTTTTTTTTCTTCCTTTCCTCAAGAATTACATGATCCCACTGAGGCAAGTCTTGAGTCCACAGGACATGGAGGCAATCTTTGTAAACCTGGAGGTGAGTAACCACTCTACGAGACAACATAATGCCAGTGCGGCACACCTGGATGCATTTCACACCAAGCGAATAACTCGATATGTGTATGGATGGCTGAAAGAATGATGGGATCTATTGTTTATATTTTCTGTATATTAAGGGTGCAAAGCTGTGAAAATTCATGCTTTGCTTCGGGCTGAGTGTGTTGTCATTGCTCAGTGTTTTCGTCACGGCCAGAGTAGAAAACAGTCAACATTCCTGCTGAGAAAATATGCCTCATTGGTGTATAAATGTACACCAATGTAAATGTAAATACCACCACGCACTCTGGACCACATGTGGTACAGAGTTGCATTAAATTATGTTAATGAGTCACACTGTTTTGCTGACCTGTAACACACAAAGCAGCTGTAGTTTATTTGAGTCTCTCCTATAATGAGTATTTATAGTTTAATTTGGCCCTGAACTGTAAATACTCATTGTGTTTGTTTTAATGTGTGTCACAGTATTGCCCAGCTTCTCCCAGGTTTATGCATTATGTCTGAGAGCTGCAGACTGCTTATGGAGATTTGAAAGTGGTGATAAAGTAGCAGGGATTCATACTTGCTTGTTCACGAGAAATGTCGAATAATCTTGGGTTATAAAATATGTTAAATAACTGTAATATTCAATAAATGTTTAGCCACCTTTGTGAAAAAGGTCTATACTGCTGATCTCCTCTGTTCTCTTTTTCTGGGACATAGAAGCCACATAGACGCACAGCTTTCTGGCAATTAGGCAACATAACCTAAATAGCAAAGATGATCACATTCAGAAGGAGTGTGTTCTCAGTCTCTCCTAAAAATACAACTTCTCAACTATATCTTCACTTAGCAATCTGAACTAATTAGAGTTTAATAGAGAGGGCAACAATGTGTACTAAATGTTTCAAGATGAGTTCTTGTATCAGTTAATTAAACTTTATTTGTACCTTTCATCCTGGTTGCACTTTGAAGTGCTTCACATAGGACCAAATAGCTGAAAATCAGACAGAGCATTAATGCAAATATCTAATTAGCCACTCAGATGGCAGCAACCCAGCACAGTAAGGCATGTAGACACGGTCAAGACCTGCCGAAGTTTAAGTAGAGCACCAAGGGCTGAAAGGTGATTTAATGGACTTTCAATGTGGTATGGCTATTAGCTGCTGGACTGGTTGGTCTTGGTATTTTAGACACTGCTTATTTGGTGGGCTTTTTTCCACACACAACCATCTCTAGGGTTTACAGAGAATATTCTGAAAAAGAGAAAATATCCAGTGAGCAGCAGTTGCCTGTGAGAAAGCGCCTTGTTCATACCAGAGGTCAGAAGAGAATGTCCAGGCTGCTTCAAGCTGAGCAAGGCAACAGTAACTCAAATAGCCACTCGTAATAACCAATGAATGCTGAGGAGCACCTCCGAATACAATGAACCTTGAAAAAAGATCAGTTACTGTAATAAAGCTACAATTTGCACAGCCTCACTACATTTTCTATAGTACAAGACTGGAAAAGTTGTCCGGTCTGATGAGTCTCAATTTCAGCTACAACATTTGGATTGTAGGATCATAAACAACGTGAAACCATGGATCCGTCCAGCCTTGTGTCAATATTTCATGCTGGGGGTGATGATGAAATTCTACTTTTTATTGTTATTTTTCCTTTAGGATGTGATCAAAGTCCACTTTGCTCTCTTGCGAGCCATTGAAATGAACATGGTCAGTGGAGGAAGCGGCCTGGGGAAGATCTTTCTCGACTTCAAAGAAAGGTTGGTATCCGGACATTGCTGTGTTGTGTTTGTTCATAGACGTCCTGTGCTTTTCTGTGTTCTGTGCATGGGGTGTTAAAATCCACTTATAGTTTAGAAGCTGTGGCATTTTCTTCCTTTACTTTCAAATTTAGGAAGCAGCATCACGTTGAGGATCCACGGATCAGTGGATTGAAGGGATTAGTGTTCAAGGAAGAAGTCGATTAAAATGAACCGGTTTAATGAAAAAGCTGAGAGAGCATGTACACCATAGTTGTCCATCAGAGTGTATACTCAAAGCATTGCATTAGCTTGTCCAAATTATATTCCTTTATATTAGTCTTTCCACTTATTCCACCACCATCTATCTATTTTACCCACGTATTAGCTGTTCTGTGATTTCTACTGTCAGGTGCTCAGGATATATATTCACATTTAAAAACAACAGAGCTGAAAACTGCCTAAACATTTAACAAATATCTTAATAAATGAATATCTGATTGAAGCAAATCATAAACAAATTCCCAAGGGCAGTAAAAATAATTTTCTCTGTTTCTGAAAATAGGTCTCAGTCAGTATTCAGAGCTGTTGCCAAATATCTCATTGTTTCACTTGGTTTAATAAATAATGTTTTACAAATTAATACGGAAATGACTTGATGAGAAGGTGTTTCCAGCAGTGTGGAGATTATGAAACCCAGTGAACAGTTAAAGCTGGGGGTTATTGGCAAACTGGATTTTCTCTCAGATGATCTCAATCTCGCCCAGCTGTGGAGCAACGTGTGGATAATTTGCATCCCTGAGGGGAGCAATGATCCCCGCTAAGGCGACTGCTTCATAGCTAATGGTAATGATGATAGCTTCTGGTCTCATTTATGATTCCATACAGTGCTATGGATGTGGCGCTCTTGCGAATAACACAGCCATTACGGCGTGAAAGCGAGTCACACAATGCACCGCATGTGTTACCTGTCCCTGCGTCCATAAGTACATTTTCTATTCCTCTGCACAGTGATAGCACAGATACTTTTCCCTCCTCTCTGATGCTTTTAACCGAAAACATTCACAGCACTTCTCTGGGTGACATCAGTTTGCATAGGTAATAGGCTTTTTTCGGGCCTCTTCTTTAAGCCTTAAGAGACCATGTAACATAAAATCGGTTTGACATAAGGGACTGTATTTCTGTTAAATGACAGAGACAGGCACATACTGTCTCCCTCAGCCTCATACATGCAACCACAGTCTTACTGTTTCTCCATCCTCATTAAGCTCATCTTACTCCCTGGTCTGATTCAGCAATGGTTGGAAAACTTAATCTGGCCATAGGTCACTAAAGGACAAGGGGAGGTTGTCACGTGATCAGACGTCTGTTTTAAAAGTACAGGAAGGGAAGTCTCATTGGAAACATCTGTAGTTACACCAATTGTATTGTTTACTGAGGAAATGTGGTTTAAGCTTCTTGTTTTTATATATACCTATATATATATATATATATATATATATCCATATATATATATATATATATATATATATATATATATATATATATATATATATATATATATATATATATATACATTTATTTTTTTTCCATCTGTATCAATACTGGATAATATACTATATAATAATATACAGGAAGAAGAAGAATCTTGTCCTACCCATTAAAGTGCCTGTAACACTGGTCACTGTAAGATGATAAGTCTCACAGTCAGAATTACAGTTTATTGTAAAAGTGTTGGATGGAACATTGGACAGGCGAGTCAATTTATTTCACACAAGACTGGGAAGAAATCAACCTGTCTGTACGCGCTATGCTGTATGATGGACAATGTTGTGTTGAAGCAAAGAGCTCCATGACACTAAAATCAAATGTTGCTCTACACTAAGATTTCCACTCTTTTGAACAAACAGAATGGCATTAAAGGGGCACATACAATGCTGTAAAAATTAAATTTAGTTCAATGTTATTTAAACTGGATCACTATATAAACACATTTTATTTATATAAAACCAAGTCAAAGCGAAGGACCTTATTTTGTAGGGTAAAGACCCTGCAATAATACAGCGAAAACCCCAACAATTAGACGAACCCTTTTGAGCAAGCACTTGGCAACGGTGGGAAGCAAAAACTCCCTTTTAACCAGAAGAAACCTCTGGCAGAACCAGGCTTAGGGAGAGGCACCCTTTTGCCAAGATAGGTTGGAGATGTATTTGCCCCCTTGCTGATTTCTTTTTTAAATTTGTTTGTATGTAACAAATTTAACTAATTTAAGTGAACAAGGAAAAAAATATCTAAATCTACCTGGCCCTTTGTGAAAAAGTAATGTCGTCTTGTTACATCTGGCATAAACCTAACACAGCATTTCATAAAAACAACATCGTGTCAACGTGGTGGTGGTGGTGGTGTGATGGCAGGCGGCTGCTTTGCTGCTTCAGGACTTGGATGACTTGTGAAGCTGATGGAACCAGGAATTCTGTCTCTACCAGAAAATTCTTAAGGAGAGGCTTTCAGTTCAAGAGCATTTGGGTTATGCAGCTGGACAATGATCTGAAACATCCCAGCAAGTCCATGTCTAAATGTCTAAAAAAAACCCTCAAAAACAACCAATTATTATTTCCCTATGTGAAAAAGTAAACCTTTGGGATAGATTTTTTCCCCTTGATACATAAGATCATCATTTTAAAACTGCATTTTCTATTTACTCAGGTTTAAAAAAGAAACCAGACAGGGGACAAATGCCTATTCACAGCACTATACAATCTGCATGTTGTTTGGTAAATGGTTTTTAAACTTCTGCTTCTGCTTCGCTCCATTTATATACAGATTTCCTAATTACATACGATTCATTGCTATTTACCATTACCAACATTTGTCACAAAAGAGATGCTGGGTTATTTTAAGACCATTCATTTGATTTGAGGAACCTTTACGTCAGAAGCCTTGACTTTCTCACTATGATTGACATGTAGACCGTCCTCATTATGAGCCACAGTGGTGTCTTGTCTCGCCATGGCGATAGACAACAGTGACCAGGGGATTTTTATTCACACAGCAACGCTCTCTTCATTCATCTTGGCAATTTTCTAAGGACCTGGCTTTGCATAATAAATTTGGTTATCTATGCTTGTAAGTCCCTGTGACCTTTACAACAATGTGCTTGTATCGTTTTTTTGCCTCACGTTGGTGCCAAAGATGAAAAGCTTTTTTTTTTGTATTGGTCTGAATGCCATGCTGAAAATGTCACTGGTTTATATGCTCAATTCTTAAACAGTCAGAACCAGGCAGAATGGAAAAGTACACTCAGAGGAAGCTCTATAAACTAAATGGGCATCTAAGTGCCCTCTTGTTGATGCACTCATTTGCAACATTCCCCAACTCATTTCCGGAGTAATCTGACTCCCTGATATCCATGCAGTGCCTAATCATGGCCATGCTATGAGGCTCTTTAGTGGAGGTCTTTGCTCTGTGTTCTCCTCCATTTGCTGTGTGCTGGATATGTTGAGTAGAGGTGAGAGGGTCCCAATGCCATGTGTCAGAGAATATTAGCTAGTTCCACAGCCTGTCACTTCTGCTTTGCTGGGAGGTTTCCTCACTTGCCTGACTCGCCTCGCAGGGCTCCACAAGGGTGGGGGGTGAAGGCTCAGAGCACATCTACTCAAAATTGCATTTCCTGTGAGATAACATGCACGATGGCGTCAGAAGAGGCCAGCACAGCAGGGCAATATCACCGGCACTTAAAAGAATAAAAACATGAAGTTTCTTCCTGCACTTGCAAACTCCTGTTTATTTATCTATCTTTTTCCTTTTCCTTGCGTGGGCTACTGCATCCTGCAGGTATGCTAATGGCATAGCGGGAAACTTACCAAACGATCATTTAATGAATAGAAATATCGTTATTTGTCAGTGGAAGGTAACTATTCACACTGCAGACTTTGTGGTTGACCACTGGGATGATTTCTTCTTCTTGTTTCCCTCGCTGTAATCAGCTTTATAAAAGTTGTTGATGTTATATCTGATATCATCCCCCCCCCCCCCCCCCCCCCCCCAAAAAAAATAAATAAATAAATAAATCATAGTCCTATGTACTTCACAAGCCCAGTTAAATGGGGAGGGTAGCATCAGGCAGGGCAGCCAGCCATAAAATGTTTGCCAAATGAAGCATGCAGTTCATCAATAGTACATAAGAGGAACAGCTCAGTTTGAGCAGTTAGGAGACAAAGTTAGAGAGACAAGGCTGAGATGGTCAGACATGTACAGTGGAGGGATGGAGGGATAATGGGCAAAGGATGTTGACTATGGAGCTGCCAGGTAGGAGGAAAAGAGGAAAACTGCATAGAAGATTCATGGAGAGGGTTGGTGTGACAGAAGAGGATGCTATGGTTAGGGTGAAATGAAGGCAAATAATATGCTGTAGCAACCCCTAAAGGGAGCAACTAAAAGAAGGTGATCGGGTTTTTCCTCAAATCTGTACAGAAGGAAAACAAACAACCACAACACAGTATTCATCAGTGTGTAAACATTCAAGCACAAATTCTTGTGCTTGAATGTCGAAAACTGTTAGTAAACTGTTAGTAATGAATTGTCACCAGTTTTCAGCAATTTCTTAAGAGCCGTGGTTAAGCATTGAGCGTATTTATCACCACATCACAGACTAATTAGAGCTGGCTGGGTGAGAAGACTGCATGGATGCTTCAGTGTACTTGTGTGTCACTAGCAGTTTGGTTTCACGATCTCGGTTTAAGAAGATGACAACACTTTCAATTGGCCTCTCACAGTTTAGATAAAAAGCTTGCTATTAAAAATGTTCATGTATCCGAATTTTGTTGTATCCAAATATAGTTTTTGTGAGATTTAGTGATTGTTGGGGTGATATTTTGGTCATTGTTACGTTCCCCTGAGGGGTCTAGGCGGGGAGGGGGAAGTAACAAAAGTGACCGGGTCAGAAAAAGGAGTCAGGGAGGCAAAACAGTTAAATAAAACAGTTTTATTGAAGTAATTCAACTAAAAGAGACGGACAAGCCGTTATCACCATAAAAGAAACAAACAAAACTCAGGCGTCGGTCAGTAAGGCAAAAAGTCAAAAGGAAAGCGCAGCTCACTAGCTGGAAACACCACAAGACACTCAGCTCACTAGCTGGAAACACCACAAGACACTCAGCTCACTAGCTGGAAACACCACAAGACACTCAGCTCACTAGCTGGAAACACCACAAGACACTCAGCTCACTAGCTGGAAACACCACAAGACACTCAGCTCACTAGCTGGACCCACACAAAATGGCACTCTGGCCCAGAGCTCACCTTTCCCTGGGCTTAAATCTCCTTGATTACTGACGAGAATCAGCTGCACAAAAGGGAAAGGTGGCACCTCAGGCAGAAGAGGTAGTGTGACACGCCCACACAGGCACCTTCAGGAGGAGGCCCTGCTAGGGCCGTAACAGTCATAAAAATAGATATAGACATTTTTTTTTTCATTTATTGTATAACAGCACCCTATATTTTATTTTATATACATACAGAATGTAACTGGTTGCCTTTTCATGATACTGAACACAAACAGGCTGATGAAATATAGCAATGTAATTGTAAAATAGCAAAAATATTGTACCTCCCCATATGGAAAAGAAATAGTAAAAACTTATATGTGATTTACTCATGAAAGTGGCCACTTTCTCATTACTTTCATATATTGTTTTAGTAAGTATCCAAACCATACAAGTTTCATTATATAATTTTTCAAGGGATCTTATATCTGTCTTCACTCTTATATGCTTTTCATACAAGTTTCACACAAGACAGATACAAACTTTATAAGATTTATATATATCTTTTCCATATGGGTCATTTGACACTGTTCCTTGTTACCTGTTAAAATAAGCTTTAAAAATTGTTTGAGTTCCATAAACTTCATTAAAGCTTTGTATAATTACATTTGTACCAAAGAACGCTACACTACCCTAAAGAGCACTCAACCCTAGAAATATGAACGTGATGTGAAGCTAGGGTTTTGGAGGGCTAGTAGGTGCACTGAGATTAAACTCAAGCAACTTGGCAATGGACAGGTGGCCTAGATAAAATAAAAGTGCAGCAGAAGCAAAAGCTCGTAACTAAAATAGTCTCAATGACTTCCACACACTGAAGAATGGCCTTCTGTTAAATTGACTCACACGAGAAAATAAATCAGTCTTTCATTAATTCACTTTCATTCACTTAGTTCTTGTTATTGTTCTGAGAGAAACATAATTTGTTCATTGAATAGTTTGTTTATTAACCCTCTCAGGCTCAAATTAAACTTTTTGTTGCTAATGCACAACCAAGTCCCGCAGTGGTACTTCTGAGTAAAAAAAAACTCATAAAATATGTATGTGGGGTAATCAGGTTGTTAGTTTTTAACTGTTGCAAATCGGCAACGCCTGCCTTGAGAGGGTTAAGGCCATGGATTGAAAAATGAAAAATGAAAAAGAAGCAAGCTCTAGCCCAGGGGTCGGCAACCCTAGGCACACGTGCCTCAGCTGAACAGGTGATGGAGAAACAGGTTTACCTTTTAGGTGACATGAATGAGTTGAAGGGAAGTTCTGAACTGTTTCTGAGAGACAAATAACACCAGGATCTTTTTCTAAGTAGCTGACAGCTGGTAACTGTGCAGGGGCGGGTCTAGCAAAGTTTTGCCAGGGGGGCAGGTAGGGCATTAACAGGGAGAGGGGGGCACAAAGAAATACTTTCTCATTCTCACTTAAAATGTCTGGCTGTTATTAAATAATTATCTGAAGCTTACAACCAAAGTTTTTATCTTATGTAAAATGTATAGAAATCATACTTACAGGGAGTGCAGAATTATTAGGCAAGTTGTATTTTTGAGGAATAATTTTATTATTGAACAACAACCATGTTCTCAATGAACCCAAAAAACTCATTAATATCAAAGCTGAATGTTTTTGGAAGTAGTTTTTAGTTTGTTTTTAGTTTTAGCTATTTTAGGGGGATATCTGTGTGTGCAAGTCAAGTCAAGTCACTCCATTCTATGTTTGATCGCAATTTCTATAACTTCCGAGACCACCAACGATGATATTATTCAGCTATAAAGTGTGATGTGAACATATTTAGAACTTACCGGAATGAAAATGTCTTGAGCACACCAGCTGATATATCTGGAGACGTAACAGAACTTGATATCAGCTCGTCTCACGGCTTCTATCCAGGCTAGACGCCTTCGTTTGGTAATATCCGATACATGAGCTCCTTCATGTTGCTTCCAGGTTGGGAAAGCATAAAAAGACAATCGAAACTTATTCCCGTGCCGGTCGTAAGATCGAACATTGCAGCCGACCACACAGCAAGTACGAACCATGGCTATGCTTTCGCTCCTTACTTAGACCCCCAAAATGGCGGATCGGGCCAAAATCCTTTCCACGCCCACCCCCGTGACATCACGCTCCAAAGCCCTATAGGGTGTTGATGTCATTAGACCACACCCCTTCTCATTACAGAGTTACACATCACCTAAAATGTTTAATTGGTAGTAGGCTTTCGAGCCTATACAGCTTGGAGTAAGACAACATACATGAAGAGGATGATGTGGACAAAATACTCATTTGCCTAATAATTCTGCACTCCCTGTATACCAACAAGACAGCGTTTGTTTTCATTCAAAGGCTTTATGGCTTTAATACCTGGTGGGCCGGTCTTTAGTCAAAATGCCTGGGCTGTTTTTTTTTTTTTTTGTCCCAGTCCAGCCCTGGGCACGACACACAGTGAATTAATCTGAGAAGGTGCATCAAAAAATTAATGGCCGGGCCAGCGGTGCAAATCAGCTCGCAAAGACACATTAGTTGACGGTATCTTAGCTAACAGCCCCAACTACCAGATTCAACTTGTAATTGGCTAAAAAAAATAACTTACTTACTAACTCACCTACTGGTGAGAGGGACGTTGCTAGCTTTCCACATTCTGACACTTCAAAGCTTCAGGAGCTTTCCGCTCAGCACAGCATCAGCACCACGGAAATACACGGATACATCCGTAGACTCGAGACACAATGCATTTTTGGGACTTTCAGGTGTATGGACCAATGTTTTATTTTCTGATCAAACCAGAAAGCTTTAATGAGCAGCTGGGTTTGTCTCGCATTAACTGGCTGGGTTAATGCCAGTTAATGCAACATCGAAGCAGCTGGAATCCACAGCTGTGCGTGTTCATGGAGCTTTCATTTTCACCTGCTGGACATCACTACCTGACAAGTTTAACTGTCTTCAGAACATTGCAGAGGCCTTATTGACATATTTGGCTCTACATATCTGTGTGAGCAGATTTTCTCTCACATGAGTGTCCTCAGGTCTGAATGCTGGACACTTGGAGACCTGTGTCTCTGAGTGGGAGACCAGAGATCACATTAACATGTGTGTCAGTTTATTTTTCTTATCATTCTTGTGAGGAGACCATAAATAGCATTTGTATTTTCTGTTGTACAGTTCATTTACTGTTATGGATAAAAAGTCTTTTTTTGTTTCAAAATAGCTGATAACTATTCGCTGATAGCTGCCAACATCTGCAAACAAATATCATTCTATAAAGTGGTTCTATATAGTGTGTAACTGTTCATATAGAGCGTTATTAAATTTATTGCTAATGCAATCATATGGCACATTGACTTCTGAGGAAATTTTAGATGGCACTCGTCATTAGAAAGGTTGCCTACCCCTGCTCTAGCCTTTAGGACAGTGTAGCCACATTTGCTTGCTGCATAACTTAAAGAGCCACCATTGTTCTTCATTTTGTTCATCTTCACCAAGTTTTTTAACATTTCTTATAATTTCCATACTGAAGTTAAATCGCATCATTTCGTATGCTGCTATTACAAACTCCTTCATGTCCCATTAGGAGCTGATAGCTCACTATAAGATTTGTGACCTGGCACGTACCATTATGTCCTCACTATATCGCACAGTCTTAAAATTGATCAAGGCCACCATTAATCTCAATCACTGTGTCGTCAAAGAGGAGCCAGAGCTGAGGAGAGCTGTCTCCCAGAGTGTGGATCACATCTTAATCAGGGGCTTGTTAGCCCAGGGCCCTGTGCTTCGTACGTCGCTTACTACATCCAAGATCAAATGAAACATCCAAGACCAAAGCATCGCGCTAACTCTGAGCTCGCTATTCCAGTTCCCCGAACACACCTGTTGTTGATGATTAGTATAGCTGGATGAAGTAATGTGAGATCACTGGGTGGCCCAACAGGGGCTACGCATCGATAGTAGAAACATTGATCGGCAACCCTTTGATTGGTCGGCGAAAATGTCGAAGGAGCGCGCTCGGTATTTTTCGGCAGCAGAGCAAGAACTCTTGAGTGAGGGATTTCAGGAGTTTCAGAGTTTAATTAAAACGCAAGGGAACACTGCAAAGGCTGCAAAAGCAAGGAGAGAGGGCTGGCAGAAAGTTGCTGACAAATCAAACTCGTAAGTAATTCAATAATAACAATAATAATGGAGTGGATTTATATAGCGCTTTTCAAGGCACCCAAAGCGCTTTACAATGCCACTATTCATTCACTCTCACATTCACACACTGGTGGAGGCAGCTACGGTTGTAGCCACAGCTGCCCTGGGGCAGACTGACAGAAGCCAGGCTGCCATATTGCGCCATCGGCCCCTCTGGCCAACACCAGTAGGCGGTAGGGTAGATTTATCATATCACACCATATTATCCAATATTATATTACATTATATTATATTATAATATGTTATATTATATCCCCTTTCACATTAGAGCCACGACAGGACCCACTAGAACATGGGAACAAGTAAAAGTGAAATATAAGAATATTCTACAGAATGGTAATATTTATCACTTATATTGCTTTTAGTCTCTTGGAAAGAGACCCTGGAATACTCTGTTTGTTTGTTCATAACAGCAACCAAGAAAAGGGCAGAGCAAAAAAAAAGACAGGTGGTGGTCCTGCACCCCCTCGTCAACAAGTTGGTTAAGTGAATAATACCCTCACGGGAAAATCGATATCTCTCTATGAGCACACTGTCGCGCTGAGCTAAAGGATCCTGTCTGTCCCGCAATATACGCTGAATTCTGAGGACTCTCCTTATCAATCTTGCACCTTCCGCAATGGGTGGCTCGCGTAAACGGACAGGATATGACTGCGACAGACTTCCCAAATCCACCTTCGCTTTTATAGCCGTGGTCTCTCATCTTGATTACACGAAGTAATTTACAATTACTACTCTGAAATATGAATTACATCTGTAATAATCACATACATGTAATAGAATGTTAATAGTACATTTCCCTTTTTTAGGGAATGACCTGTATGTATCTGTGTGAAATCAATAAAAGGATCAAGTGCTGCATTATCTTTAGTTACATTGATGTTATTTATTTATGGTGAAACAGTGGTGGAATATCGCTGTTGCTTTCGTATGAATGACGCGGACATACCTGCGTGGCCGCGATCTAATCCTGTTTACATAAAGTAAACCTGCTCCCCAGCAGGTTTACGCTTACGGCTCTGTTGCTATGACAGCAAGTCCCGGATGGGCTTCGGGGAACCGAACGATCCAGGATCACGCGAAATCGTCAACAATCTCATCCAGCTAACTCACTTAGCGCGGTACGAAGAACAGGCCCCTGGGCTTAACCATAGCTGGAGCCTGCAGGAGGGGGCCTTATTCAAACCTCTGTCTGAGCTCCAGTTAAAACTCCAGTGATCACCTCTTGTTGATCTCTGCAGAGCAGAGGATAATCACATGGTGAATGGGTTTGACAGAAATGCTGCTTTTAAGGTGAAGATGTTCAGTGTTTCACATCTGGCATAAGTTGCATAACTGAAAAACAGTTTTGTAGCCATGAATTTTTTTAGAGCCACTGGAAGAGAGCAATTAATCATTTTAAAAGAGACTTTTGCTCTAATATTTGAAATTTGTGTTTTGGGAACACTGCATGCAGAATTTTTGAAATACCCATTAATGACAATTTAAACAGACTTGTCATTCCAAAGATTTGTATCCTTATTGATTAAAAAACATGAATAGAAATGGTTAACCTTAAGTTAAATATAAAATAAATACATAATATGTGTCACTATGCATAACCAGTTTTGTTTCCTGATTGCATCATTACCAAAGTTCCCTGGATGGTCTGTTTTTAGTGCCTGTTATTCAAAGCTATCAGAGGCTTGATTAGACTTCAGGGTGCCAGCTCTCTACACCGCCTCGCTCGCTTAAGATTCAGATTAAGAGGCCTATGTGCCAACTCTACCAAGCTGTGCGGGTGGGTTGCACTATACCAGCCTGTGCCAGTGCCCTACTTTGACTGAGTAAGTGCAAAGAATGTTTGCCACGTGCAGTGGCATCCTCCAGGCAAGATGACTTTGAACTCCCTCCCAGCTGAACCCGTAGATCTATGTCAGTGTCCCATTGTAATATCTAATGAACTCAGCTCTCATATCCTCACTACTCAAAATTAAAAGATTGTTTTCCCCTCACACACTGATAAGAGTAGCTCTGCAAACCAACTGATATAAAGCCCTGACTTTCATTAGTACGCTATGATTATAGCTTATTGGCAAGAGCATGCCACCCCTTCAAATATTTCCCTTGGATGTGAATATATTTTTAATTATAATACATTAATTATAATACATTTATTCACACATGCATTTATCTGTACCCGTTAGTGTTAAATGACTCTTAACGTGACTTCCCAAATTATATTAATAAACTTAAAATGAATACATTGCCTGAAGGTCCATATACTACCAAAAGATTCTACTTTACAGCTAATTGTAGACATTTTTTACCTGTGTTTTAACAAAGATATTATAAATCTCGTAATTTTAGATGTTAACACAAGACTTATTAGTCCTTATTAATTCTTATTTTTAGACTGCAAACACCACACGGAGGTTTATGGGCCCACTTGCTCTTTGCCTCACCGAGGACGAGCAAAAATATGCAAATTATAATCTCAACTGTCTCCTAAAAACATTAATGTTTTATTATTTGGACCTCCAGCATTTCTAAGGGCACAGTGGGACATTTGTGAGTGGATGTAGTCATGATCTTAAAAATAAAAAAGCTTTAATAAGAAAGCCTAACATTTCAAAAAGTTGCTTTTGTTGTATTCAAGATTATTCTGGGACTTGTAAATGTTTGTGTCCTTGTACTATTTCTTTTGAGAGTATCAGCTGTAAACATTTTTATACAGTCTCCTCATATTTCTTCTGTGGATTCCTTAATGAGGATGAGTTGTAACAGAGTAACTGGATTAATTAGTTTTTCACATCCCCAGGTTGCTGATCTATGGTCAGTACTGCAGCCACATGGAGAATGCCCAGAAGAAACTGGACGAGCTAATAGCCACACGGGAAGATGTCAGGATTAAAGTAGAGGTAACATTCATCTCTACACACGTTTAAAATGAATGTCGTACTCAGAAGGTGTTGTATTTGTACCAAATTATCTGGTCTGAGTATTTTAAAAACTGATGCTCTGCTAGGATTTTACCACTCATCCATCTCCAAAGTTTGCAGACAATGACACAAAAAAGTAAAAATATGTGGTGAGTAGCATTTGTCAGGGTGAACATACCTTCTTCATGCCAGAGGGCAGAGATCATGGCCAGATTGTTTTCTAGCTGATAATAAGGCAACAGTAACTGAAAAAAGCATGTTACAACCAAGGTATGCAACATCTTCTCTGAATCCAAAATGTGACCAACCTTAAATCAGATGACCACACCATGTGCCGCTCTGGTGAGTCTGGATTTCTGCTGTGACACTTTAATGACAGGATCAGAATTTCGCTTCAAAAAGAAGATGGCATGGATTTATCCTGTTTGTGCCAACAGCTAAGGCTAGTGGTGGTGGACTAATGGTGTGGGGAACATTTTCTTGGCACACTTTGGACCCCTTACAGTACCAATTGAGTGTCATTTAAAAAAAAACACAGCCTACCTGAGTATTTTTGCTGATCATGTCCATCCATTTATGACCACAATGTGCCTGTCTTCTAATGGCTGCTTCCACAGGTTAATGCACCATGTCAAAAAAGCTCACCGGGTTCCAGAGTGTGATAGTCAGCAAAATTATATTTACAAATTGTTAAATGTTCCTGCTGACTCCTGGCACCAGTGTGTGGAGATACATTATTATATTACAGCAGCTGGATATTTGTCCACCTGTTTTGATATGGCATTCTAGCTAGTGTTTTGCCCATGCACCATGTGCAAACACCACAGGAGAAGAGAAACATATTTCGGTGTATTGCATTACTACCAAATTCATTGTGTGCCAACTACAGAAAAAGGACAAAGTGATGCAGTATTTCTTTTAGAAAGTATACTCAAATCTAAAATTTTATATCAATCCAGACTTGCAGTACATGCTCTGAAGAGTTGTACCAACAAAATAAGCTGCTTTAGAATATGGCCGTTTCAATCAAAGCCCAACTCAAAAGTAAAATTTACTGTTGAATAAACAATGACAATGACTAAATAATGACTTAAATAAATTCATCAGTGGGGCCAAGCTTTGCCTTTGTTAGGCAGAACCTATAATGAAGTCAGATGTAATTTGCATATTTGCCCCTAGAGCCTTAAAAAATTCAGAACATTTTGTTATACTGAACAAAACGGAATATTAACCAAACAGGGGTTGTGGTGGATCTTGGTTGTATTGTTAAATTTCCTTGTGCACAGGAAAAGATGAAACAAGAGAAAAGGAACCTTTACTGTGTAAATCTGGGACATTTTTAGAATCTATGTATACAACAAGATCTCCCCCTCAGTATGCTGCTATGATTTTGTGATGTTATACAGACTGAAAATCCTTAGAAAAGGAATGCAGGATAGAGCGGGATTAAAGCACATTTGCAGTTAGAATGGGAGGACAAGTGGGCCCTAGAGCTGATGAGCACAAAAGGCAATACATATAGCTACACAGGGTAGTAGTAACTGAGATACCCCATTCAAAATAAAGGAGCTTTGTAAAAGGCTAAGTCAGCCTGTTATTGGCTCAGTATAGAAAAGTACTGTTTGTAAAACAGGATAAGCTTTGCTGATATTGCACACTTAAAGAAACCGAGTGAACAAAGATGTACACAGACACCACTGTGAGGGAACCTTATAGGATAATACTAACAAAAGAGCGCTTCTTATGGAGCCGAGAGAGAATTTAGGGATATGCACTCATTTGTCAGAGGATGTCCTCTCTCAGTATGCTGCGTAATTGTGTCACAAATAGCTGGCACAACCAGAGTTTTTGTGCCCTGAAAGAATAAACCGGCCTCATTGCTAAAGGAGTGCCCTGTGAATGTGTGGAAGCAACAGCAGCAACACAACAGTGTATTCTTAAACAACAAATGAATACTTGTTTGTAGGAAATCTACAATGCTGTATTATGCAACATGTAATAACTGTGCCACTGCTTGTGTCACTCTTCCACAGGAATGTACAATGAAAGTGCAAGAAGGAAAGTTCAAGCTCCAAGATCTTTTGGTAGTTCCCATGCAGAGGGTGCTGAAGTATCACCTCCTACTAAAGGTAAAATCCAAATCTGTAAAACCTGTTTATGTGTTTACACAGTTTCATTCAAATGTCATTAAGATTTTGGCTAAATAGCCGTGTGATATCATACACAAGTGCTTTATTTTTAACTTCTTACCTTTCAAAAGTTTATCTCAAACATCTGTGCTGCTATGTCTCTGTGGCACAGCCAGTGTATGTTGCTAACTTTCAGATATAGTTTGAGGTGCAAAAACCCCGTCTTCTGCAGGGAAAAGATGCGTCTCTTCCATAAGAAATCATAAAATGTCAGATGACCTGACAAACAACAGAGACATGAAAAAGGTGTTTTCTGATTTCAGTAAACATGTTGTTTCTTTCACTCTCGGCGCAATTGACTCTACACTTAAGCTAAGCTAAATAAGGAATACGCAGGTTTCTTTTGATTTGACCAAATCTGGCATCACAGTCTAACTCGAAGTCAAATCACCACTCATCAGCACGTGCTTCAGACGCTGCTAAATCCTTGAAATACAGTATATGCTGCACCCACTTCAAAGAACTTTGTATGTGACATTTTTGACACTCAGAGTTCAATGATTTGTGCTGTATATATTTCAGAAAGTTAATAGCTTTCCATCCCGAAAAGCAGATCCTCACTGTAAGATTTTCTTCTTGAGACTTCGTCAGGGAGGCTATGGTTCATCTCTGCTCTGATTTCAAATGATGCATAACACCTCTCTCTTTTATTCCGTGTCTAATGGCAATGTCAGCTGTCTGGATTTGGTCAGTGTTGTTATGATTTTCCAGACTTGTACCCTTGTCACATTAACCTATTTTACAAACTCTTTTCTGCCCTTTTAAAAAGCTGTTATTTGAAGTGTCACTGAGGCAACACATATTGCTTTGTGGACTTTAACTTAATACACCTCATTGATGTGTCTGCCTTTGCACATTATTCACTAATCATTAATCGTTTATGTTGAGTTTTCTGTGTCCTTTAATTCAAAAATGTCAGGTGCTATGATTGTAGGTCCACACAGAGAGCGCCGTGGCATCTGTATTAGTTTGAATCGAACCCCTGCAGGAGTGGCACTGAGCCACTGAGGTCAAATCAACCGTGCAATAATCAGATTAAATACACCCCATTTCACTGCTTCCTGCAGCTTTGCAGTAAAACACTGCTGCACACTGAGGCCTCAGGGCATGTCAGACTGACAAGGCTTGTTTTGGTTTGGGTATGTGCGTGTTCAGTCCTGCTGAAGGGTACATCTACAGTTGTTGTTATATAGATATCATCTCAAGAGTGTGAACCCTATTTGATGATACTGTGCATGGCTCTTTTCTTCATTCTTTTATGATAGTTGAACTTCATAGAGCAAATTCAACAATTAAAACTTAAAACATGATCTTGTGCTATACATTTTGCTGTATATGTTTTGCAGTACAACTGTTTTTCTTTTGCAAATGTAATGCACCTCTTTCTTTAAAGGAGCAGAAGGTTACTTAGATAATACAAGTTACAGGTGGAGCCCAGATGAAAGCACTTTTTTCTTGGTTTTGTTTGTCAATCACTTGCTGATAATATTTGAAGTAGGCATGAAAAGCCAGTGAGGAAAATGCCCCGTATATTGAAGCTCATTATTAGTTTGAAATTGGAAGACCTAAAAACAGGGGATCTCGTCCGTGTAATAGCATAATAGCTTCAAAATATCAGACGGATGATCCATGGTTATGTTATGGGTATGTTAGTATGAGTTAAATGAAGTACTATGGTTATTTCCTAATTTACATCCGGACTTGTTTTTCACCTTATGCTTACAGTGTTTTATTCTTTTATTTTCCCACAACCTCACATGCACATTAAGTAATCCTAGCAGTTGCTGATAGTTTGGAAATTATTGTTGGTTATGCAGCTAGCAGCTAATGTCTCTTCATACTGCTAACCTCAAACAGAGATGGTTTACTTCTTTTTAACTCCATGCTGGTACCTGCCAGCAGTGAAATCTACCATGAAAACATCACTGTAGTGCTTAATGAAATAAACAGAAACTTAAAAAAAATTTTAAATATGAAAACTAACTGACTCCCTTGTTTCACACTGGGTTATGGAGCAGTAACAGGGGCTGCTGTAAAGGCAAGTTGCCATGCCATTAATAAACGCTGAATCTTTCTGGGTTTCCCTTCTCCAACTGGTATTGCACAGATTGCCATACTCATATTTGTGTTTTTGTTTAAAAAGTTCCTGTACTTACTTTATTTTTATATTTACTAAGGCATTTTTCTGTGTAATTTTGAGATTCAATTACTCAAAACGATTAATCTGTAGTGATTCAGTCCAGAACCTGTTTGGGCTGTGGCTTACCCAATTAACCAATCAGCCAGAACCACTTGGTCACATAATAAAGTTGTTTCCTAATACTTTAAGTGTCGCTGCAGTCTTCATGTCATCATATTTTTGTTTAAAATTCAGTAAACTTTTGGGAAAAAATTACACAAACATTTAGCAATACATGATCGAATGATTAGTGTTCAGAGGTCACCAAGCTCTGCTGGCATTAATGTGGAGGTCACTATTAAATACGGTGTTATTTCCTAGCACCTGAACAGTAAACCCCTTTATGAGTAGCAGGTTGTTTTACAACATAACTTTGACCAATCTCTACTTTATCAAGCTAACCAGCATATATGCTGACCAGCCTACCAAACCACAGGCAAATCTTTACCCCTAAGTGCAAGCAAGAAAACTTGCATATTTACCTTTCACATTTGATTAACTTAAAGACACCAAAGAAACAAAGTAACTTGTTAAACTGGAGTAATACTGGCCAGAAAGGCAAGTTAAAATTGTTGATGTTAGATGCAGAAAAATGCATTTGGCAGAAACTTTACTGCCTCAGGCTTAGTTTTGATTATTTTTTTTAGATAATAATCAGACAGAATTCAAAATCTGAACCAGTCATAAGATTGTATTGTACACAGCTCGAAAGCAGCTCTAAAACAAAATTGCAATGCAGTCTAATTGTGTACATTATTATCTTAGTTCTTTGCATAAAAAACAAAAACAAAACAGAAATCTGGGGCTGGGGGAGGGGGAGGGGCTAGTAAAGCAAAAAACAAGCTGAACTTGGCTGGTTGCTCTCTCCGCTTGCACTCAAGTTTTAAAGTGTACTTTTTAATGTGTTGTTAATGATTTCAGATCTGCAGTGTGCAGTTGTCAAATTTTGCCAAGACAAACAGACACACCATTGGAGTTTGGTTTTTACAGTTTCTCAAAGTACAAGAACATTTTTCTAACAAAATAATCTCTCCGTAGGAACTTTTGAGTCACTCAACTGACCGACCCGAGAGACAACAACTGAAGGAGGCTCTGGAGGCTATGCAGGTGTGTGTGTTTAAAAATCTTGCAGAATCACCCTCTTAGCTAAAGCTACATAATTACATACAGCCACTGTGTTGCTCAAGTGTTGTAAATACAGCTTGAAATAGCAGATGCCTGAAAGAATGTCTGGCTCTTCCAGGACCTGGCCATGTACATCAATGAAGTCAAGAGAGACAATGAGACACTGAAAAAAATCAGCGAATTCCAAAGTTCAATAGAAAATCTTGTAAGTACTCCACACTTTCCTTGCACTTGTTATCTTTTGAGCAGCTAAGAACATTTTAAAGGTTGTTCTTTAATATATACATGCCAACACACTGGCATGTTATCAACAGGTGTTTTTGAAGTTCGACAGAATGATTAGTCTCTCCTCAGAACACCTCTATCTTTCAAAGTGCTTCCATGATCCTCAGCCATGATAATTCCCTTAATAACTCATTTATGTAAACTGCAAACTGCTCACTTTAATATTTTGTGTAGCACCAACCTTTTTTCTCGTTTTTCTATCTCTCTATCACAACTTCTTTTGTTGTTCCTTGCTGATATGCCAAGTCAGTATTCAGCTTTGGTTTGTACATGTGCCACATATACAGTAATACGTGCAGTAAAAGTGCTCTGAATAACTTATACATGTAGCCACTGGGTATGACTTTGGAAAAAAGTCAAAGGGAGGATGGAGAATCATCGTTTATCGTGGATATTAATTCTCTCTGAAATTAAAAGTCTAGCAAAATTATTTATTAAAAATTGCAGAATCCATTGGTTTAGTAGGCTGCTTTTTATGTTTGTTTGTTTGTTTGTTTTTTGCAACCTAAGCAGCAGGTGAAGCTGGAGGAGTACGGGAGGCCAAAGATAGATGGAGAACTGAAGGTGTGCTCCTCTACGAACCGAACAAAACAGGACCGGTGAGTCCAAGTTCTATAGTAAAACTAAACTATAATAACCTTTAGCAACATTTTATCGCTGCCAATATTCAATAAAAATGTATGATTGTCTTCAGGTATATATTCCTCTTTGATAAAGTGGTCATTGTCTGCAAGAGGAAAGGCTATAGCTATGAGCTCAAAGAGATTATTGAGCTGCAAAATCATAAAATGTCGGATGACCCGACGAACAACAGAGACATGAAAAAGGTAAGAACATCACGGTTTGAAATGAGACAGAGCAATTTCGTCAGTGAGATCTTTGTAAAGGTGGCCCGGCCGGTGTAGGCGATGAAGCGGCATGTGTAATCATTACAAATGTTGCCCTTGAGCTGAAGGAGCTTGCTGATGGTAATTTCTGATGTGATTTCAGATGGGGTAATACACTGTTGTGTCAAACGTGCATTGTGTTCATTCGTGCTTGTAAAATCATGTAAATGCAATGAAGATCATTTAGGATTCATGAAAACGTACTGCAGTGCACTGGGCATCCGGTCTAACATGGCTTTTTTGTTTTTGGATCTGCATGCGTGCGTACATGTTTGCATGTGTAACTGGGTCTTTCTCTGGTGTCTTTCTTTTTGCATGCTTACCAGTCCTGTGGAAAAATGGTAAGCTCAAATGATCCCCTTATTTAACACATCTTCTCATAGTGGCTTTTTTTTTGTTTTTGTTTTGGCTGTGGTGATTTTTGGGATGTAATACCTTGATTGCATATGCACAGTCTGAGTCTGTGACCAGCGTCTTATCCAATTAATTGCTAAAGCATGTTGATGATCTTTTAGGTCTGACTTGATTTGACCATATATTTGTTGGAACTGCTGATATCACATGCCTCTTTCTTATCTCGGTCTGCCATCCACAAACCTTTTTCTGCCATCTGTTCAACACTCACTTTTTCTCACCAGTGGTCTTATGGTTTCTACCTGATCCATCTGCAAGGGAAGCAGGGCTTCCAGTTCTTTTGCAAAACTGAGGAAACAAAGAGGAAGTGGATGGAGCAATTTGATATGGCCATGTGAGTATGACTAGTTGGATAAAATGTATTTTATGTGAGACTAATTGTCTTTGCCATGTTATTTTTCAGTAGCATGGGAAAAAATAAAGAATCCTAGGTATCCTCAGTTTAACTGGTTTATTTAATTCCATATTATTTACTTATCTAGGTCCAACATCAAGCCAGAGAGAGCCACAGCTAATCAGCACAACTTTGAAATGCACACATTTGATAAGAATACCAACTGTCGAGCCTGCAAGATGCTCTTGAGGTAATGACCCTGACAACCCCAGCGCTGGTATCTTTAGTGCCGTTAATAATGCACACCGAATACATCCTTATTCCAGACTCTCTAGTGACTGTTATGTCAGCATTTGGTAGCAACAGCATTTTTATGTGTTACTTATCCAGACAAACTTTATGAAGCAGAGACACTGTATGTCCAAAATATGCAACGGCAGAATTATTAATAAATTATGATGCACAAAAAAGGAAGTTCAATGTTTTCACTGTCACCATCTTGGTGTTTTGAAACCACATGTGTCAGCAGATGAGCAGAAACAGAGGACATTCTGTGGCTAATCACTTGTGATTGACAGTTTGTTAACCAACGAGCATCCTGGATAATCCTCCTCTCTGATTCCCTGACTTATAATTTACAAAATAGACTTAATGTTTTATTCAGAGTGTCATGAAAATAGCAACTGAGCCCAATAAAATGATCAGGGAAGTGTTTACTAAGAACACAAAACCAGGGAGCTGATGGTCTTTTTGGCAAAGAAGCACTGCTGCCAGGAGACCTTTTGCAACTACTCCCACGTTGGCTTCACTTTTTCATAAAAGCACACAAAAGTTATTACAGTTAGGTAAGTATTTGGACAACAACACAATTTTTGTAATTTTGACTCTGTACACCACAAACAGAGGAGAAAAAAAATACCCTTGGAGTGGAGTATACACTACAGCAGTACAAATATAAAAATAAATAATTTAAGTAGCATTTGGTAGTGAACAAACAAACAGACTTAAATCACAGAGGGAATATGTTTTTGGCTCGCATAACCCGTCATTAGTGTGAAAGCATTCCTTGGAAAATATTCTAGTAAGTGTGACTGCGGCTGACGGATGTTATTTTTAAACATTTCCCGGCCCCGCACCACCCACAGTGTTCCTGAGTACACCTTCTCTCATGTGAGAATGCTGCTCGTCTGCAGTGGGATAGCCCGTGTCACTGAATCACCACTTTCACCTCTATTAGAGTCAGCCGGCTAAACCCCACTCTGTGTATTGACCCACAAATTGCGTGGCTTTGCTGACCTAAATTCACAGAGCCGATGGCAGCAGGGACCAGCGTTCTCTCTTCCTGCTAGATGCTAATTACTGCTCCAGTCCCAGCAGATCCCATCGTGATTTATGGCACTTACTATTCAACTTGGCAGCGTGCGATGCATGCAGTGTTACAGTACCCGTAACAAATAAACTTCAGGAGTACACGGTTTAAACTGAGCCAGTTGATTTGGTGATTTTTAAAGAATTACAGAACGGGAATGATGGAGGATGTGGATTCGCAGTTGGAACAATTATAGGAACAAGCAGCAGGTCCCCTTGTGTGTTGTTCTTACAGGAGGTTAATTTGTGTCTCAGCCACTTCCTGTTTGCATTACTAAAGTGCATGTTTCTCTGTGTGTGTGTGTGTGTGTGTGTGTGTGTGTGTGTGCGCCTGTCCTCAAGGGGCATCTTCTATCAGGGCTACTACTGCTCTCGCTGTGGAACAGGAGCTCACAAAGAGTGTCTAGAAGTGATCACCATTTGTAAAATAAGTAGGTATTTCCTCTTTAATAGAAGATGTTATTCAGATGACTTTGTGAGGGTCAAGTAGTGAGCAAATGATAAAAATAGATAAATAAAAACTGTGTGACATATGTCACGGACATGCAATGATGACTGCTGTAATTTGATGACCCCTGTCCTGCTTGTAGGCCTCTTTATGCAGCAGTAAAAGGGAGGCAGGCTTTTTTATTGTGTCAGTGGATTTAGCAGCAGTATCTGACAACATATTTACTCAACATGAATTCAGAAAATCATTGTGGCCTATTTTCTCAAATTTGAGCCAATTTAATAACTGCTGAGTGAGGTTCAGTATGAACCAATCAAGTTCTTTGATAGTCGAAGGTCATAATTAATCAAATAAATTCTTAAAATAAGTTAGTGTGTGTATAATAAGGACCACAGAGCAGGACTGTAACAATATAGTTTGATGCTTTCAGTTTTATCTGCTGTTTAACGCTCACAGGAAACCAGTCATACTACATTGCTGTTAGTCAGCTTAAAAAAATGGTCTGCATGAAGCTATGCTGTACATTTTGGCATGCTGATGTCAAGTGCTGATGGATCCACTTGGTGAAATATTTTCTTGTGAATCTTCTTTGACAATCTTCAATATTTCCTCTTTTCAGATCCTCTTGACTTGGTGAGTAGTTTCTTTTTCACTCAATATACAACAGCTTTCTCTAATTGTCACCATCTTTCTTTGTTGAATAATTACCACAAAAGGATAAAAGGTGATGTTTTTTGCTTACTTATTAACAATATCAATAATCAGATATTTGTCTCTGTTGTGTAGGAGCCTGGATTATCACCTGGTAAGAGCTAACATTTGAATATGCTGTCAGCTGTCAACTTTGTTTTGGCTGTAGCTGTGCTTAAATAGCACGGCTCTCTATTGCCATCTAGTGGATAGCGCCATTGCAGCAACAATACTAACCCTATACTAATCCCTCTAAAAAAAATTTGAATTTTGTGAAAAGGTTTTATTTTGTTTTCCTATAATTGGATTTAAAAAGGTAAACTTTAATGTATTCTGTATCATCACATGTTCACATCACAAGTGAACTATTTCGAGCTAGATTATAGTTTAATACCGATTTTTTTGTGGCTTTAAAAAATTATCAGAATTCCAGCATCTGAAATTATTAAATTATTTGTGATCAATCAAAAAAACGACGTATAATACAGAAATGAACAATTTCTGTTAAGGTAGCACTTGGTTGAGGCTTTTTTACCATGAATTGCTACATCAGTCTGGCGTAGTCTGGTGGTGATCAGGTTGTGTCACTGCTTAGCTGTTAGGGAAGCCCAGATTCCTTTAATAGTTGGCTTCAGGTGTCTCATCTTCCTCAGTTTGTTGATTGAGGAAGATGAGATTCTCTGTGGGGTTTCAGGTCACGTCAGTTGCCTGGGTAGTCAAACCCAGCATTATCACAGTCAGCAAACCAATAAATACTAGCTTTGGCGCGGTGGGAGTTCCTAGTTCCTGGTGAAAAAGGAAATATGCTCCATACTTTTTGTCAGGTGGAAACCTGAAGCGCTCTAGTAGGTGGTTGCATTGAATTTTTACGTGATAGTACAGAGTAGAGCAGCAACCATCAACACCAGCAGATGGCATGGCACCCTAAATAATCAAAGATTGAATTCTAGCATGAGGTTTTCACAAACACTTTTGATTGTGTGCCTCTCCATCCTTCACCCAAACTCTAGAACCTTGATTCTAATTGAAATCAAAAGAAAACCTGGACCACTGAGCAACAGTCCACTTCTTTTTCTCTTTAAACCAGGTACTTGTAAGATGCATCTGATGTTTTCCATTGTTTCAGGAGTGGCATGATTTTAGGAATTTAACAGTTGTAGCTTTGATCCTGAAGAGGTCTACGTGTGGTGGCTTTTGATGCTCTGACTCCAGCCTCGGTCCACTTGGTGTGAAGCTCTTCTTGAGTGGACTTGACACTCTTGTGAAGGCACTCTTCCCACTCTTGCCGGTTCATCTTTTCATTGATATGCTTTGATACAGCACTGAACAGCCAGGCTTTTTTGCAATGACCTTGTGTGGTGTTACGTCCTCGTGGAGGGAGTCGACTATCATTTGGACAACTGTCAAGCTAGGAGTCTTGCCTGTGACTGTGGTTGCATGTACCGAAGTAGAACGCGAGATACACATTATTTATATAGTTTGAATAGTAACTAGTGCAAACCCAAAATTAAATATGCCAATAAGTCTGTCAATAAGCATCAATACTCCAATCCAGCTAATGAAAATATAATATGTAAAAGTTTACCTTTCTCTATTATATTACAAAAAAGTAACCTTTTCACAATATAAATGCATTAGTAGAGTATGCAGAAGTACAGTAGAGATACACTTGCAGAATCTGATCGTTTCTTTCACAACTCTTCTACAGCTTTTGTTTTCTCAATGTCAGTGGACTTTTTTATTAGTGAGAAGCTGGAAGCGGTAATGTACTGGACACTGACTGTTATTGCAGGTCCTAAGATGGTGGCAGTGAAGAACTACCATGGCACACCGGTGCCTCCGGGGAAGACCCCTCTCTGTTTCCAAACAGGAGATTTTATCGAGCTTCTGAAGGGAGACCCGGATATCACATGGTGGGAGGTAGAGTAGTCAATCATTTTTAAATCAATCCATCCCTCACTTTGACACACGCAGCTTGTTACGCAGACAGCTGATGTTGGCACAGCACCTCACATAGTGGATTTGAAATGAATCAGTGATTCTCATGTTAAATTCAATTTTTTTTTTACCTGTGAGATAGAAAGTGTAGAACATAAGTCAAGGTTCTGTCTCTGTTCAAATACCGGCACTTCCAGATTGAAATAGTTAGCATATAGGATCGCTATTATTGGATCTGGACAAAAACCTTGTTTTATTGGACAATTGCAATGACTTTGGTGGAGTCTTATAATCAGCAAAGCTAAAGTCTAAGCACACAACCTCCTGTAAAACTGTAGATTAGTTTTTACACACACAGGTTTTTTTTGTATTGATTGAACAAACAAGATATATGTGTTAATTACTGAGCGTTTTGTTGCCTTTGGAGCCATTTCCGTCATTTCTTTTCATGTTTTCTAACCAGGCTGCAGAAAGCACTATCAATCTTATCCCTCTGGTGGTGAACAAGTACAGTAACATACCCCAAAATGCCTTTAATTCAAATTGCTGTGGAGTAGGCAAATCCCTAAGTGCTTTCTTTCCCCCCATGCTACAAAAAAAGATAATTTTTCTTGTAGTTGCAAATCATCATCATATTCCAGCGCACATCTTGTAAACAGAGTCCCCTTGTCACCTTGTCAGTTTAAATTAATAGCGCTTTGGCTTGTGTGTCTCACTAAAATACCACAGGATACTTTAAAGAGTGTTTGAATGATAAACTGAGCCACACTTGCCTAAAATTGTTCTAAAATCTTAGAGGAAGTTAAAGACTTCTTTGCACCTTCACCAATGGAAATAAATCACTTTTAGCTGAACATTAGAAGAGGTGTACGTGCAGACCTGGAGGATCCTCTGCAGTGAATTAGTCTGGATGATAGGAACTGTGACACTGTTTGCTCCAGGAACTGTTGGCATTCCTGCTGAATCACCGACTCTAATATCAGGCTGGCTTTTCCTGAAGTGACTCTGGGCAACTTTCTGATGACATTAATTGATCTTAGCTATAACAGTAGGCTATCCCTCTACAGCATGGCAGTTTAATCTCTCAGTGTGATGTCAGCAGGTGTGCAGAGTTTAAAATCAATTGCTGCAGGCATAAGATGGAGTCATTTCATCCTCTGTCTGACTTTGATGGGGAAAGTTTGTACATACAACATCTAGCACCGAAAATATGATGCATAGCGTGTAATATTTATTTAGCTCCAAGTGAATACATCGTCTTTCAGAAATGTTTTACTTTAAATTTTGACAAAACGAATCCAGTGCAGATAAACTGGCACCACTAGGAGGCACCAACGTAACACTGTTTCACATTATACACAATAAACTAAAGAATCTCTGCTTCAGATATTGGTTTATTAATATAGTCTTACTTAACAATGATTACTTGCAAGGAGGAAATATAGTTCTTAGTTTTAGTTTTTCCTCTATAAACCCTACAAATTTTTCAGTGTGTCTTAGGATTTCCAAATTTTCTGTATCTACACTAAACTACATATTACCCATTTTCCCTTTTTTTTCCACAGATGTTCTAAAGTATTTCTTTGCCTGAAGTAAGCACAGTTTTGTTTCACATCTAGAAATAAACTTACCTTGTGTTTGTCTTACAGGGAAAGCTGATACAGACACAAAAGAGCGGCTTTTTCCCCAGTTCCTATGTAAAGCCTTGTTTGGACCCAAAGGTAATGCACCCATACACCTGTAAAGTGGGTTGTGACTGATTACAGCGTGTATGATTTGAGAGTGGACGAGTTTATGCATGTGCATGTCAGTTAGTCCTGTGCTGTGTTCTTTAATGAACGGTGTCTGTTATGTGCGACAGCCCTTCCAGTCATGCCGGTCGTCCTCAAGGGATGCAGACTACTATGGATATCCTTGGTAAGACCCATAACTGTGCATTTAATGGGCCTGTGCACTATAAGGTACCATTAGCCCAAGGTCAATATCCTGTAATTAGTGCAGATCTGTTAATGTTAAACTGTAGCGTTATCTCAAAGCAGTGGTTCAATTGAAAGCAAGCTGACCCTAACCAAAAGATTAATTACTACATGGGTGATTGAAGTTAAGTGTTTTTAAAGCTTTTAGAGTGTCATTTGATGAAACAACTTAAAACAAAAAAAACAGTGACCTCTAAATTTTGTTTTTTCTGTAGGTTTGCAGGAAACATGGAGCGGCAGCAGGCAGACAACCTTTTAAAATCCCACTGCAGTGGGACCTACCTTATCAGAGAGAGGACAGCTGAGGCGGAGAGGTTCGCTATCAGCATCAAGTGAGTATTTCAGATCTTACAGGGGAGGAAAATGTCAAGGGAAGGTTTTTATCCATATCTCATGGGGAATAAATATTCTCACAGGGAGCCCTAGTCAGCTTTTTCTGTGCATCTTTTAGCTCCAGCTAATTACTACTCAGTAATTGCTTTTTTTTTTTTTTTAATCCTTCCTTTTTTGTGCCTTTTCAATGAGACGATGCATTCTCAAGAGGAAAAAAAATCCATGAGTTCTTTACTGGAGTTGTCATATAATGATGGGTTGAGAAAGGGAATGCACATTTACACATTTGTGTCTAACTCAGGTGATGAGTGACTGTGGGGACCAGGCTCGATATAATTAAGTAAACAAATCTGTTAAGAAGTCTTAACTTTAAGAAAAAATACTTAATTTCCATCTTATTCAATCAGATATACTGAAAAAGAAATGTGTGGAGCAGCAGAACACATTAAGTTAAGGGCACAGGAGAATACAGGCTCAACAGTAATATGCAAGATATGGATAAAGAAAATCGATAACAGTGGAAAAACAACATCTGTTCTTGGTGATTTCTCTTTACAGATTCAACGATGAAGTAAAGCACATCAAAGTCATTGAAAAAGACAGCTGGATACACATCACCGAGGCAAAGAAGTTTGAAAGTCTGTTGGTAAGTCATATTAAACTGTTTAAAAAAAAGAAAAAAGGTCATTTAATGAACTGCCAACACAGAAACACCCATAGGAGCTTGTTGTCAATGTGAAAGCAGAAAAGTTCACCTTTTTGTATCCTGTTACTTTACAGGAGCTTGTGGAGTACTATCAGTCTCATTCGCTGAAAGAAAGCTTCAAGTTGTTAGATACCACACTGAAATACCCCTACAAGTCGAGAGAACGCTCGCTTACGCGGGCCAACACACGCTCACCAGGTAAACCTTTTGAATTTTTCTCTGTTCCAATACTTTACTTTCCACTTCTGCAGCCATTCTGATACCGCATAGCAGCCAAACTCTGCAAACAACACAATCTGTTAGTACCAGAAAATCATATTAGATCCTTGAGCAATGAACAGCTAAGTACAGCCAGCTGATAAATGATAGTCAGTAAGCGTTTTGGCAGAGCAAGGTTTGATGTTTATCGGTTGTGAAAGAGACCCTAATGTTTGTCCTTCCGTGTTAATGATAACTTAATCCAAGTAACTTAATATGTGGCTTCATAGTATAGATTAAGTGACCACGATGCTTATCAGTGTGGTTCTGATGAAGCTAAGTTTTGAGAACATCTTCAGATAAAATATCCATCATTCTTTTAGAAGCAAGTTTCACTCCTTGGCAGGCATCTTCGTAACAGCACCTGGGAGTTTATTCAGGCTAACACTAAGCCCCTCTCTAAATGAATAAGGAGACGGCCGCAACGTTAATAAAAAGCTGCATAAATAACCAGAAAAATCTAATAAAAAAAAAAGGTGACTTTGCCTCATGATATTTAAGTTTTATAAAGTTTTCTACAGCACCTTCAAGAGTTAAATTCCACTTCAATCCAGTGTGCCAACAGAATCAACATATCTGGTTGATCCCGCAAGGGCATTTGAACAAATACGAGACTAATTTACATTATGGATGCAGTAAGCCAAGAAAAAAAACTTGTATAGATTTTGGAATCACTTCTGTCTGTTCTGTTTCAGCTATTATAAAGCAGACGGTTGGCCCTTTGGAGGGAGTAGTAGGTACAAGATTTATTCAGATATTTCTATTCAGGATTCTTTTTAGTGCCATGTCTCTCCCATATAAAATCACATGTGGTTGGCTTTGGACTTGACTCTTAAATACACTATGACTTGTGGCTTTAACTTTTCTACCACTTGACTCATGTTACAGACCTCATTTCCATTAATGAGCTTTGGGTAATGCCCACTGGAAGCTGAGTGGAACCACCCAAAGCTCTAACGAGACATGCACAGACATCTTCAAATGCTAGTGTCAGTGTTTTTGCATGGAGACTGAAGGAGCATTGCATGTCAAATAATGTCTACCTGCTTCAATGCACGATTATGAAAATACCTTTTTCACTCTCTGTTACCAAAATACACTGGTCCAGTACAAATTCAATTTCATGACACTGTGGCTGTGGATACTGTAAGAAGGGGGTAAAATAAATGAGACACACTTCCTCCCACTCTCTTTGTCTTCCCCTGTCCTCTGTTTTTCCCAAGGCCAGTGACTCTCATGACTCATACAGACAAAAAAAAGATGGAGGCCAGAGGGGCAGCTGGGCAGAGTAGGAGGGCAGCAGTGTGAAATGATAAAGAGAGTGACAAAGAGAAAGTCAGCTAACTCCAGCCTTTGGAATGACTGAATTGGCTGCCCTTCGTGGCCATTACACTATATGAATACTGGCTGTGTCTTTGCGCTAGCTTCTGTCCTACACTGGCCTCACTTTGTTCGCTCTTCACAAAGACCCAACTGGCCAGTATAGTGAAATCATTTCTCCTCCTGTTTTGGCTGAAGTTGTACACAGATGGAGACAACTGGAGTTTTTGCTAATAATGGTTTTCCTCTCAGTTTTATCCTTGACTGTTTCCAAGCACGTACTTTTACTTTTCGATCTGGAAAACTCTATTATGGAGTTCACACAGACATTTTCTGATAAGTCAAATCAACAACAATTGAAGCAGCTGGAAAATATATATTATATTATATAGCTGCCCTATTTATTTTATATAAAATAATTATTTTATTTTATATAAAATAAATAGCACAACTACTTCAGTTTTATTTCTGTAGTGCCAAATCATGACAACAGCCCCCCTTAAGGCGCTTTGTAACGTAAAGGCCCTGTAATAATAGGACCCTACATTAACCACACGTGACACACAGGCCCCATGACATCGATATCGTACGTAATGACATATTAAGAACAAAAAGCTCAGGCTTCATGTGAATTTCAGTGGAGCTTCATAAGATGTCACCTTTTACTACTACTACTGTTTTCTTGATCCTTTCAACAAGTTGTAACAATTTTAGGTCCCTCTGTCTAATATTCCACAAAAAAGGAATTCTGTTCCAAGTCCAGGAAAATCCAGAGATAAGACAGTCAGTTTTCTATAGATTTAGTGGCCAGTGCTAACTCCTTTGCTACATAGTTCCAGGTTGGCCCCTCCTTTTTGGTTCAAAGTTGCTCCAGATTTCTCAAATGCATATTCACAATGGGAATTTCCTGTCCCAGAATATCCCAAAGGGTGACTGATCTGGTGGCTGTGACGGATCTGGTGGCTGTGCAGGCCATTTGAGTGATCTCAATGTCAAAAAAGCTGTTTGAGATTATTTGAGCTTTGTCACACTCTGTATTATTAGCTTTTTGTAGACCTTCAGGTAAATATCTATTCGAGAAAAATAAGTTTGAGAAAAAATCAAATCAAATAAAGTGTGACCTGGCATGGAGAGCTGCAGAGATTTTATACACACAAGTGACACAAAGTGCAAGTGAGTAAGCACAAAATCAAGATCATGTGCAATTATACATCAAGAACAAAAAAGGTCCAATTTCAAATAAATTTCAGTGTATCTCCAAGAGATATCACAGTGAACAAGAGTACTAATTTTTCAATCCTTTAAAAGTGGTTATTCCAGAAAAAAGAGCAGCATAATCAACACCTCTGTCTTTAAAATATTAGAAATTAGAGGCTGTAAAACTATGTCTTTATATTTAAAAAAAAGCAAAAAACAACCAATTGGATGGTAGTTTAACATAAAATGGTAGTAAAACATGAGGAACATCGGTATAGTGTCTAGCTTCTTTAGGTGTTTCTTGAGTGTGTTCATAAAGAGCAGCGTATTCATTGCCTGGAGGGAAAAAATAAAGAATCTTAATGTAAGTTTTAGCTCTCTGTCTCCTTTTTAAATAAAAAAATTCAATGCATAATACTAAATACTAATATCTTGTGATAATTTCACTTTCAGCCCTTTTAGCAGCTTTTATCTTTCTCTTAATTTGAAAATAGCATGACCTTGGATTTTCCTCCATTTAAGTTGAGTTAAATGGGAACAACATGAAACGCAGACTGCAGCTATTTAAAGGCTTTCACTACTGTAAATAATAGATAACAGTGCCGTCTGCATAAAAATGGAAAGCAGCATTTGATCAGTTGTCACAAATGATGAAGTCTTGTTAATCCAACCTTCAGTTGGGCTGTCATCGTAATGCCTATTAGTGACATTATATGTTTTTCTTAATATAATATAATGTAAATTGTACAGTTAAATAAACATAACACCAAAATTTATTCTGCAGGTTGGTGTAATACTGAATAATAATGTCACTAATAGGAACAGAACAGACTCTTTCTAAAAAACAACAGAGTTCCCACGCTGCTTCTGTTTGAGACTTTGTAAATAAATTCACACTCTTAAAGCAGTCAAATTGCAACACCTTCATGGTTAAGATTAAATATAATGAGAACCGAACGCACAGGCACACAAAGCTTCAATCCAAAATCTTTTTATCTTTCTGCTTCTTTGGCTTCGCCTCTGCATGTGTTCACCTCAAACATTTTCCAGCTTTACTTCCTCCCTTGTCTCGCTCTCTCTCTGTCCTCCTCTCAGCAGCCACCTGTGCATCCTACAACTTCTCCTTCCTCAGTCCACAGGGCCTCAACTTCTCCTCCTCTCAGAGCCAAGCCCCCTTTTGGTCAGGTACTATCTACTTATCCTTTCCTTTCCCCCGCTGCCTCTCTTGTGTCCTCGCGCTGCATCTCTTGTAATTACATAATAAGCCTATGTACCTCGACCTCATTACTTCTTCTCTGTGGCACTCTTTTCATTAACAAGAACACTGTAGTTCTTCTCAGGATGACATTTCCTCATTAAATCAAGAAAAGAAAACCAATTTCCTCTCCAGTGATGAAACAAGTTGTCCTGCTCATTTGTCATTTTGTGGCTACAGCGTGTCACGCTGAAAACTGACCGGACCATCTCGCCTCTGTACATTCTTCACAACTAATTATTACCATTATGTTCAGTGTGACCTCGTCTTACAACCGTCACCCTCATACATAAACATGAATATTCATCAATACCAGTAAATAATAACTCTTGTTGCGAATTCAGCGGTGTGCCATTAAGTTAATTAACTATGGCTCAACTCCTATTGTTATCAATTTTCAGTGTTTACACCTCGAGTGGTCAGCACAGCAGTGGCCAGGTATAACTTTGCAGCGCGAGACATGAGAGAGCTGTCACTGCGAGAAGGCGACATTGTCAAAATCTACAGCAAGATCGGTGGAGACCAGGGCTGGTGGAAAGGAGAAGCCAATGGAAGAGTAAGTAACTATGAGTAAAGTGTTTATTTGTGGATGGGAAATTGATCAGACCCAAGGCATAAAAGCCACCACTGGATTAAATACCTTAATGTTGTAATATTTTGAGTTTGATCAAAAATGTATCCAGTTAGCTTTATTAAGTTAGAGATCTGCAAAAGAGAAATTCAGGGAAAGCATGTCCCCAAAAGTGCATTGATACATTTGACAATTTAACCAGTGATACCGGGGGAAAAAGAAAAAACAAAACAAAAAGATGTGGTTGAAAGACAAAAACTAGCTGCTGGGAAATGTGCCAGTTTAATAGGATGGCGGTAAAAGGGAATGTGATGTCAGCATTTTATTTTAGGAACGTTCCCTATTAGGCTGTAAATTTAGAGTTTGGAGCCAGAGGATCTACACAACTTGAGCGGTTGTAAAGCTAAACCTTACCACAGTCTGCTGTACAGCCTGGTGTAAAAATGCCATAGAGTCTAGTTTTGATTTTTATCGGTGTTTTCCCCACCTTACTTTTATTCCCTCGTGTGGATTGATGGAAATACGCTTTTAACTTTCTCCTATGAAACCATCTGCCTGCACACGCAGTTTCTTTGGATTGGTCTCTCTGTGATGTATGACCTTGATGGAACAGAAGTGGTAAAAAAGGTAATCTGTATTCAGTTGATGAAAGCCGAAACGTGCCGACTTAAAAAAAAAAAAGCACATCTACACCTGGTAGAACTCAGCAAAAAAAAAAGTATTTGCTAATGCAGTGTGTACAGCAAATACATTGAAATCTGTGTATCATATACTATGATAACCAGGTCAACTACTTTAGCTGGTTGCAAATCTGGTCTGACAAAGCCTCTAAGTTTTCATGAAGTGAGCTGAAGTGTCTTGATTGCTGCTGTGTATGAGAAAGACATCAAGCTCACCAAAATTAGATGCTATTTATTTCTACATTATGAAGAAATACCCACCGTAATTGGATGATTTGCTGAATGTAGTGGCTATTAGTGACGACATCAGAGCTGCTGTTTAATTTATGTCTGTTTTTACATTCTTGATATTTATAAGAATAAAATTTGACCTAGGTGAATAACCTAGTGCAACTGATGAGTATTCATTGTCCTTCCTTTGCTGTGTTAAACCCAAGAAAAGCTTGACTTCCCAGTTCTGTGTCGACATGACTCTGTGTCCAGCAAGTAGATTATCATTTGGTTGGTGGTTTCTCCACAAAGACCCATTACATATTATGGGTTCTGTACTTTGATCATTTACTAGTACTTGTTCATTTTACAGCTGAAAGGTTTCTATTAGCTTTTTTGTTTTAATGTAGCTTCCTGGCTAGCTGGTTCTGTCTGGTTTCAAACTAGAATACGGCAAAATATGAATTGTTTTAATCCACGTGTGCACATGAAATGCGGTGGTCCCTGCAAATATATTTTCATTCCCCTGCTGTTGAATTAAAAATGACTATTTTGAAATCTTCACATATCACGCCAACCCTAACATTCATGTGGAGCACCACAGGCATCACAGCGATTAATTCAGCCAATATGCATGGTGCTGATCTGTGTTTATGGACAGTGCACATGCTAGTAATTGAATCACAACTTAACTTGAGCACATAAAATATTATTGCTTCTCTTTTTAAATTAAGACATCTGCTACTTTCAACTACCTCATTTCAGCATTTTAACACCCAGTCCAATTCAGGAAAATTAAGAGACTCAGGATGAGATTTTCTTTTGACAAAACATACCCAGATACAGACCTCAACAGGTATTAATGGATGTCTTTGTGTTGCTGTAAATACAACCTTTGTGTTTCTATTATCTCTGTTAGTTCAGTACATGCTTTACAATTCTAACAAGTAGGAGAAGTCGTAGCCTAGCAACAGCTGAAGTAGCATTTGAAGTAGCCTTCAAGTATTTTTTCAGAACAGAGGCAAGGCTGCTGCTGAGCTGTGCAGTTATCGGAAAATAGCGCACATCTTCTGCCAAAATAATATAGAGGAAAGAGCTCCGAGAGCTCTCGGCCTAATGTAGTCGTGGTGCACATCCAATGGATTCACGGCATGTAAACAAAACAAAAAAAGCATATAAATGAACCCAATTAACATCTTTTGTTTATACTGGTTGATGTAAAATACTGTGTGTGTCTGATAATTACTGTTTCATGTTACAGATTGGATGGTTTCCTTCAACTTATGTGGATGAAGAAGGAGTGCAGTAAGGCTCAGATGTTGCTGGTCTGGCTCCCTTTAAATCAGGAACCATCTTCTATCTACTGTTCTCAGAGAAAATTACTCAGTCTCTCCAGGAAAATAACACAAGGGGAAAAAAAACAAAACAAAAAAACCAACAAAGAACTTTTTTTGTTGTTTTGCTGGATACTCATTTTTCAGCGAGTGTTTCTACTCTGTTTATCTTCAATTATGCATCAGCTTTTGTCTTTGCTGGATGTCCTGTTTAATTTCTGTACAGGGGAAAAAAGGAAAAAATGGCTTGCTGTCTGTCAGCCTCTGTGTGCTCTGCAGAGACTTTACTGAGGACTGAGGACACAGCAGAAACTGACTGCTGATAGCTTTACTTTGAAAAAAAAAAAAAAAAAGGTCCCCCTTTTTTTGCAGGTCTACGCGAGGTGAAATAATTGTACAGTATAGATAATTTATTGAATAGAGATTATCATCATTACTAATGATTATTGTGGGGAGTTGATTTTAAGCAAAGAATCTGATCCGAAAACCTAAAATAAGAAAAAAAAAAAAAAAGATGCTGTGTTTTTTTTATGTTGAAAGATTTTGCCTTAGTTGTCATGGTGATGCCTTGTGGGCTGACACCAGTGGAGGGAATCGACTTTGTTGACTGATTTTACTTCTCCATGTATGCATGTGCTCACATGTGGCCCACATAAACACGCACACGCACGCACACACAGACCAATGTACAGTATGGTGCCTTTGAAGAATGGGTGTTGCTTACTGAACCTCAACTTCAGCCACTCAAGAACATTGCCATGCTCAAAAATACTTCACTAAAAGAGGAGCTTGAGCCCCCGAAAACAAGATGGTGAGGCATTTATGTCCTAAATGGCCGCTGGATGAACTCACTGGATGTGTTTTTCTTTTTCTTTTTTTTTTTATAGCCAACACAATGCCATACACAGTCTACAAGTCAGTCGTCAGTCAGATGGATACGAAAGGGAAAACTTTCATGTGATTTTTCTTGCACAGAATCATGCTTCTTTTCTTTCTTTTTTTTTTAAACTGGACCAAGAATTTTTTTTATTATCATTATTATTATTTAAAGCCAAATTTAGCTGTATTTCAGTGTCTGCACAGGATTTAATTGATTTGTGATTTTTCTACCTTGCCTTACTGTTTTCTAAAGAGTTGATCAGGTGATGGGATTGTATCCCCCTTAATTTAAATGTTCCTGTGTGAAAATTATTTTCGTGTTGTGCAGACTAATATCAGTGTTTTAATCTGAAGAAAAACTGTGTGTGCTATAGACGTTAAACCACAGAAGATGTACTTAATCGCTTTGTGATTTTCTAGGGTTGCGGTGCTTAGTGTTTCCATTTATTTCCACTCATTTCTTCCTGCCATACACGATTTATAGCTATTTACACCACAGTGTGCTGGCATCAGTTTTTCTATTGACAGCACAAATGTACCAGGCAGCTTTCTGAATCTAGTATTTTACAGGTATTAATATTTTTTGAAATATTTGACCTTGGCAATTCTTTCTTTTAAAGGGTTCAGTTGTTATGGAACACGATCTACAGTTTAATGAAAGGCTTTCACTTCAGTCTTCTCATTTTCCAAAAAATTACCATGTTGATATATGCGGACATTGAAAGGCAGTTGACTCTGTCGCTAAACATCAAGGACTCCTTCAGGGTCATGTACTTGTGCACCCGTGGGCCACTTAAAGTGCTGCTGCTTTTATTAATTTTATTCTCACAATGTCTGCTTCTGTAGTTTTACCATGGATCTCAAATTGTGCAGAAAGTAGGGATGTGACTGTATCCAACTAACCCAACTTCCCAGCCATCACTGGTGGTAAGAGTTAGGTCTCTGTCGCTGGGCAGATTGCAGTTAGGAGTTAGCAGTTTTCAAGCCCAGAGGCAGCACATCAGTTCAGCCATATGCGTTCCTGACATCATGGGGCTGCGCACTCTTAAGCTGAATGGTTGCCATTTTGACACAATGTGGGAGACCTAGTGTGAGTTAGAGTGGAAGGGGATAGAACAGGACCCACACAGGGTGATCTAAAAATAGCAGCAGCAGTGAATGAGGTCATGCTTGGTATTGTATTGATTCAGCACACAACCAATAAAAAAGGCTTTGCTAAAATTTGAATGTATGTAGATGTTTATAATGAAGACTGCTTTCTTGCTGCAAATAGGTCAAAAACACAAGTCAGTCATTACAGCTTGAACCAACTTAACAAAAACCTTTGGAAGTAAAGTGCAAACACTGAGCACATCAGCTCTGGCTGGTTCACAAAGGCTTATGGAGCAGAGGATGCCAAAATGTTTAGATTCTAAACATGTAACCGTCTAAGATGTGAATTGTTCCAAAGGCCAAATGCCCTGGAAAACACAAAGTCCTACCACTGTGTAACGGGGACACACAGGAAGCCTCCTTTTTGTCTGGAATAAGGGGTTTGGGGGACATCAGCTGTAGTCACTTTTTTCTTTTGTTTTGGTTTTGTTTTTTGTAGTGGACAAGAACCCATTGCATGTGGCTATTAATATTTCAACTCCTGTCAGTTCATCCTCAGAAAAAAATAAGTACTTACTCGTGTACATTTTTTGGATGGTTGAGTATTTCCAAATGAGATCTATCATGAATAAATATTTCTTTTGGTTTAAATTTGAGACTGGATTCTTTTCATTTTTTTATTGCAAAATTGCGTCACAAAACACCCAAACGTCAATCTCCAAATTCCACAGTAGAGTGAATTTCTTGAATTAATGCTTTTTTATAGCTACATATTTTGATGATCTGCTTTATAGACATCCACCTAAATGTTGAAGGATACAATCTAATATATCCAAGCCAATCAAATAACAGAACTTCCTTTTACTAAGATTATCTTAAAGCAATCACATTGAACAATGTTATCATAGACTGCTCACAGTGCATAGCTTTGAATTTAGTTAATTAAAGTCTCGGCAGGACTGCCACTATTGCACATTTTCAGTTTCAAGTTTTCAAACTGTCCTGAAACTTCTCTTTAATTGAGCTCGCTCTGAGTGTCACACTGCATATCCATATTTGCTGTTATACTCTGCTGGTGTGTGTTTGACCGGCCTGTGTCCATGGCTGGTGCTGGAAGGAGTGTGGCTGAGTCCCTCATTCAACGACATCACCTCAGTGCCATCAACCGGGCAGTAAGTGACCTGTGGGAGCTGACTGGCGCTCTGGCTTGTGTGACGGCTGACGGGGCGGCTGTCAGGAGGTGGCGCGTCCTCCCTGTTTGACATAAAAGTGGAATAGAGGGAGTTAAAGGAGCATCTCTACAGACAGTAAATGCAGAAGCTGGGCAAAAACGGGTGATTATTTGAACTGAAATACTAAAATCTATTTGAAGTTACAGTTTAACATGTTTGGTTTGTTACTGTAATTAGTCCAAAACAGAAGAGAGTTATAAGAGTCCTCTAACTGGCAACAAATAAGCAATCTGGCTTTTACAAAAAATACTGTTTGTAAAATATTTTCTGGCTGTATAGGGGAGGTTCTCTCTGGGTACTCTGACTTCAGAGTGCCTTTCCCCTGCTTGTCCCCTGGAGGACATCTTAGGTCAACTGAACTCCTCCTCCTGCTGTTTAGATGTCCTGCCAACAAGTTTTTTCAAAAAGGTCTCAAAGACTTTAGAGTCAGACCTGTTACAGATCGTCAACTTTTCTTTATTATCAGGTGTGTTTCCAGAATCACTAAAAACTGCTGTAATCAAACCTATACTGAAAAAGGACAATCTTGACAAGACACAAATGAACAACTACAGGCCGATCTCAAATCTCCCGTTTTTAAGTAAGATCATTGAAAAAGCAGTTTCTCAACAGCTCAGTTACTTCTTAAAACAGAATAATTGCTACGATGCCTTCCAGTCAGGTTTTAGACAGAATCACAGCACTGAAACCGCTCTGACCAAAGTGTTCAATGACATATGTCTGAATACAGACAGTGGAAAAATGTCAGTCTTAGTTTTACTGGATCTCAGTGCAGCATTTGATACAGTTGACCACAACATATTACTCAAACGACTGGAGAACTGGACAGGTCTTTCAGGAACTGTACTAAACTGGTTCAAAACATACGTAGAAAACAGGAAATACTTTGTATCAATAGGTAACTTCACATCTGAGCAGACAAGTATCACATGTGGAGTTCCCCAAGGTTCCATCTTGGGACCCCTTCTGTTTAACATCTACATGCTCCCACTGGCACAGATTATAAACAACAACAAAATAAACTATCACAGCTATGCAGATGACACACAAATATATATCACAATGTCACCAGGAGACCGAGGCCCTGTACAGGCTCTTGGTAAATGCATTGAGGAAATCAATGACTGGTTGTGCCACAATTTTCTCCAGCTAAACAAAAACAAAACTGAGGTAATAGTCTTTGGCGCCAAAGAAAAACGATTACAGGTCACCAGAGAACTTCAATCTATACATCTAAAAACCACAAACCAGGCGAGAAATTTGGGTGTAGTGATGGATGCAGACCTAAACTTAGAAAAACACATTAAGACAATAACAAAGTCAGCTTACTATCACCTCAAGAATATATCAAGGATAAAAGATCTGATGTCTCAACAGGACCTGGAAAAACTAGTCCATGCATTCATCTTTAGTAGGCTTGATTACTGTAACAGCATCTTTACAGGTCTACCTAAAAAATCAGTCAGACAACTACAGCTCATTCAGAACTCTGCTGCTCGAGTCCTCACTAAGACCAAAAAAGTGGACCACATCAGTCCAGCTCTGAGGTCCTTACACTGGCTGTCTGTCCGTCAGAGGATAGACTTTAAAGTTCTGATGCTGGCCTATAAAGCTCTGAATGGTTTAGGACCAAAATACATCAATGACCTCCTGACCCAGTATGAACCATCCAGATCCCTCAGGTCATCTGGATCCGGTCTTTTATCAGTTCCCAGAGTCAGAACCAGACACGGAGAAGCTGCATTCAGCTTTTATGCTCCTTATATCTGGAACAAACTCCCAGAAAGCCTCAGATCAGCTGAAACACTCAGTTTATTTAAATCCAGGTTGAAGACTCACCTGTTCTCAGCTGCATTTGAATAAAGCACCAAATCCGCACTTAAGCTTAAATTTCAAAACTTATATTTTAACTACTGATTTTATCTACTGTTCTGATTTTATCTGTTTTGATTTTATATACTGTTGTTTGTTTGTTTGTTTGTTTGTTAATTAGTTAGTTAGTTTATTTGCTTGTTTTAATCAATTTTAAATCATGCTTTTTATTTGTTCTTGTTTCTAATGTCTCTGTAAAGCACTTTGAATCACCTTGTTGTTAAATTGTGCTATACAAATAAACTTGCCTTGCCTTGCCTTGCCTTGCTTCTTACCCAGCGGCAGCTGATATAGGCTCCAGCCCTCCTGCAACACTGAATTAGAGAATTGGCAGAGAATGAATGGATGCATGGATTGTAGATCCACTTTAACTGCTAAGCTTTCATAGTATGAATCTAGCTTTATTTTCAGGATAAGCTTATTATTTGGGCGAATATGCCCCCATCCAACCAAATTCTCACTAACTTTACGTTCAAAGGAGAAAGCCACTGCATCAAATGAACTTTCAGACATTATTTCCTTCAGAAAGGACCACCTGTGAACAATAATAAAGTCCAAACCAATACTCCACTAGAATCATTAAATACTGGCTTTTTTGCTGGCCCAAAACAAATCAACACAAGTCGTTGGTCTGGCTGTACTTTCAAAACAGATGGATAGAACAGCAAGTGTAGACTTTGGAGCAGTCTGCATATCATAGCTCAAAAACCAACATGGAACGAAAAACTATAGATGTCTATGTTGGAATGTTCTACAGCTTTTGTATTTAACCTTGAAGGCTTTTAACATATCAGAATTGTCATATTCCAATATGTTTAGTATGTCAGTAGTTTTACAAGAGCAAGCACATCGAGCCATAGATTAACCAGCTCCAGTGTAGCAGCAGCTACAAAGAACAAAACACTGCACATGAAGGCTCCTCTCTTATCAGAACAGAACAATAATATTGCCATTGGATTTAGCAAATGCAGTGCTCTGGAAAGGAGGGCTGTTAGCATTATTACTGAACAGTTTTTGTGCTGGGATCCTAAATTGATTTATTTCTATTTGGAAACACTGGCAAGCTCAGTGTGTTGTTTCAGTTTGAAATATCAGCGTTAAAATATATAAGAGGCAATGCTGCAAATACTAGCTTTTTAATCTCCTCAACATTTGTTTAGGCTTATAAGGTTAGTGGCTAAAGTAGTAATGTAACCTACATTACTGTCAGTGGTTTGGGTTATGCTTATTGTGAAGGATAAGAACAGTTATATCTCTGCATTCATCAAAAATAAAAGGAATGAAAACATTTTGGAAGAAATAATGGGATAAAAATGTAAAGTGTTTTAGTACAGCCCACTTTAAACACATTGTGGTATTTATGAAAAATAGCAGTCTTATTTTTTAGTTGCCTTCTATATATTTGTTACACACACACACACACACACACACACACACACACACACACACACACACACACACACTGGACATACACTATTTACCGAGCAAAATAATGTTTCCCTGTAGGTAAAAGCAGAGATCTTTGTTGTTTTTCCCAGGGGTCCCTACTTTCACAGCAGACCTTGCTTTAACTTTCTCCTCTTCTACTAAAGCATAACATTCACTCTGGTGGTGGTTTCAACCAGCAAACACTGACAACAGCATACAGAAGCATACAATCTCTCCTCGTCAACACTGCCAGCTTCCAAGCTTAGCTACTTTGCATTCTGCATTTATGTAACTTTGAAATACCAGCTGGAATCTGCTTTTCTGTCAAAGAAAACATCCTACACCTATCGAATTCGGAATTTTCTTCTCTCCTGTGCCAGCCAAGGACTCATGTTTTTGTCGGTAAAGGGAATAAACTTATCCTGGTTTAACAGAAATGGAAAAATTGGGCAAGTTTGGCTCTTGGGTGTGTTGGGTGTAGCATCCTATGAGGGGAAAAAAAACTGCCCTGACCTGAATGTGTACTAGTTTAAACTCTAATTAGTATCTTATTTCCAAGGTATTCCCACACCTACTTTATTCTACTAGTGAAACCATTTCGCTCATAATTTATATAAAGGCTGATTTGAAAACTGTTAACCTGCATACAGAATTAGCTGCAAGTTATTAATGGATTCATACCTATTGTTTTCTTCTGTGCTTCTATTCATTTTCATTCTTCCTGCATAATAATGTATAATTATAATATTTTTTGATGTTTTAAAAAAAAAAATCTTTATACAAAGGGTTTGTTTCTTTTTAAAATGACTTCTTTATAGCTGCTGTAATTAATGTAACACTGCTTTACACACTGAAGCCTGGATTATTTCATCTAGGATTATTTATGTTAAGCCTGGATCAAATGAGTCAACTTGGACAGGCTTCAGCCCCCTGCAGGCCGATAAATAGGTTGACGTGTATTTTTGTCAGGTAGATTGACTCCAAATGCATGACGGTTTTGCGTGATATTTGCTTGATGTCTAAATAAGCAACTGTTGCTTTCAAGTTTAAGTCACACTGTTCAATCTACCAATTTCATCCTCAGTTATAGGATCACTGTAGTCATAAGTATCTGTCCAGCAGCAGTGCTCCCAGTGCTTTGATTCAGTGTGAAATGCTACATCTCCCATGTTTTGGCCATGATGGAGAGCTGAGTCACTATTTTAATTGATATGATTCTCCCTGTGACTAATCTGAACTTTTCAAGCTGCTTTCTTTACTTTTTATCCAGAAAACTCAAGTACCCAGTGGATTTGACATTAACTATAGTTGTCATCACTCAAGTTATTAGAGCTTTGCCATTTTCCATCTATTAGCATTTCTCTCTGATGACTTGTTCATGTGAAACGTGTTGAACCTCAGTATGTCACAGATATGGAAAACCGTGTATAAGTATTGTGGCTTGAAGTGCTTCTGTCTCCTGTGCACAACACTGTCCTCCCACACTGACACTGCACTCGTTTCAGTGTCTACTTTGAAAGCATGTGGGCTGTTTTCAACTGCATATGAACCACAACTCCAACATTTCTTTCTTTCTTTCTTTTTTTTTGTCTTTTTGGTGAGACAATGTTTATTTGCAACAGGAGAAATCCTTTCAGAGATGTCAGAACATGAGGTCATCTGCAGAACGTTGCCCCTAGAGTAGCACTGCGCTTGGTGTCCCACATGCCCTTTTTAACTAGTTACACAGTTTTCACTGTTCCAGGGGCAGGGGAGAAAACTCCACTAAAAATATTGACCCAGAAATGAACAAATTGGATTTTCTCACATGTGGATTTTTAAACCATGAAAATATTTTCACAAAAAAAGGCTAAAAAACGAGAGGATTCGCAATTTGCAGAGGTCTACTGTAGGTTAAAAAATGTAATTAATGGGAAAATTAGAGGTAGCGACAACAAACAAGATTTGGATTAAAACTTTCAAAACTTGCCCCCATTTCCAACCATACTGTTGAAAACTGTATGGTCTGGCCTACCAGAAGTGACATCAAAGCCTTTTTTGAACATTCCTGCCAAAGTACAAAAACCCCCCCCCCCAAGAAAATGTAACAGGAATTACATAGGTAATAATGTGAAAAAATACATACATCCTGTGCATGGTTGATGTATTTGAAATGTAAACGCGTTAGAAGAGAGTTACCTGTCTTATTTAAACCTCTGACATCAAGGGCATGGTGTTCTCTCTGCTGCTGAGGTATATGGTGTCATCGTGCCAAGATCTGAAGAGCTCTCTAAGGCCTTGCGTAAAGACATTGTTGATGCCTGTGAGTCTTTCATGGGATTTAAAAATAGCTCCAAAGTATTTTAAACAGCAGACATGTTTGACGCAGACCAAAGGCAGCTTTTCTGGAAAGGGACTTTGTACAAACTGTGAAGCATGTTGCTGTTATGATTTGGAGTTGTTCTGTTGCCTCAGGGAACAGACAGCTTGCAGTCATTGATTTAGCCATGAATTCTGCATCATCAAAGACTGCTTAAAGATGATGTGAGGCCATCTGTCCAAAAGCTGGAGCTGGACCTTAGGATAATGATCCAAAACAGGCTAACAAGTCCACCAAGGAAGGTCTTAGAAAGAAGGAATGGAGGGTTATGGAATGGCCGGGTTTAAGTCCAGATTTGAATCCCACTAAAATGTTGTAGACAGGGAAATTAGCGTATCCTTCAATATATTGGACAATATGCTGAGAAAAATCTTAGCAAGCATTTTCCAGGCTGTTGCCTCACAGCAATAAGGTTCTGGGTTTGAATCCACCATCTGGCTGAGGCCTTTCTGTGTGGAGTTCACATTTTTTCCTGTATCTGCACTGGCTCTCTCTGAGTACTCAGGCTTCTTCCCACTATCTAAATACATGCAGTCAATAGGGTTAGATGATTCTAAACAGGAGTATGAATGACACTGAATGGATAAGCAAAAAATGGATGGATGTATTGAACTCCATTCTCTGCATATTTATTTCAATATTTGTGGGACACATTTTATTTTTCTTTAAATAATTTGCTTTTCTTTAAAAGTGCTTTTAGATGGTTTACATGCCAGTGTTTAATACTGCCTTACATTATGCACTTTGAACATCCTCTGCTTTTGAAATCTGCAGAGAGTTACAGAGGATGGCAAAGTTTTACAAAATCTTTTCAAGCCAGTGAAATGATGTATTTGGAGGTAGGATTGACTGACGCTAATAGCGGGGGAAGTTAGCCTTCGGGGCTTTCTACCCGAAAGCCTTTAAGCTATCAGGTAAGATAAAAGCAAAAAAGTAAACAAATCCAGCAGGTTGTGCAGAAATGGGCCAAACGCACGACTGTCACCCATGAAAACAGTTCTACGTCAAGTTGTGGTTTGTTTTACCCCCCCCCCCCCGAATTTGGATTCGCTGAGGTGAAATTGTGAATGAGTGATTCAGAAAGCATTATTTTCATACATGGATTTTACCACCATGGAGTCTGGATCTTACCCCCACTGGAGACCTTGGGATTTGCTGAAGACAATTTTTGTGTTTTGACTGTCCAAACCTTAATGCAATTCTGTGGATTGTATATTACCTACAAAATATAACCTCTAACAGTGGTGATATCTAAAATAACACATATGTTTACATAAACCTTGATCAGACTTTGGGCTAAAATACATCCTTTTGTGTTAGAAAGAATTCACATCTACCAAAATTCCCCTTAAAACTGGCATTCGCAAAGCTGGGCGCAAGCTGGGCCACCTGTCTCAAATATAAGAACAGAAAAGAAGCTGTCACACCACATCTAGTGGACTGTGCCTGATTTTTCTCTCACTCAGTAAAATATCTGTGTGCTTACAGACAAATTGTGTTTGGCGTACTGGGGATTTAAACATTATATACACCAGTACTCACTGCTATAACATTTTTTTTCTTTCAATAGCTATCCATTTATGATCTGCCACAAAAAAAAGGCAATCAATGGAATAAAATTTTTGTTTCTAGTCTTTACCCTAAGCTATAATTAGGGTGCAGAAGTCGGTGATCTTATGTACTGATCCTCCATAAAGCAAAGAATATTATTTTAAAAGCTTTTGCTTGAAAAATGCAACCATGTCCCACATGTTTCTCTGTTTTTATTTTAGTAGTAAAACAGTACTTTTAAATCACATTACCTTGCACTTTGTCAGGCTTTCTCTATATCAAATAGGAAGTCTGACATTCCTTCCAAAATTAAAGCTCTCTAAATTATAATTACAAAAGGCTGCAGAACACAATTGAATATGTAGTCCCCTAAGCTACTAAATCACAAATACAAAATTGCAAAAGATTGAGCATTAAAGTTTGCTATTTAAAAAAAAAAATAAAAATTTAATGGTGTAGCGTGGAGGATATTTCAAAGACAGATCTGAGAAACTGCTCCAGACACTTGTGGTATCCCCTGCCGTTCTGTATGTTTTAAAAGTTATAAGGTCAGCATGTGTACACCTTAATTTAAGGTGTTGGGGAAAAAAAATCGGCATTGTAGTGATGAATGTGGAGAACAGGAATTGAATCATAACATTTTGCATTGTATGATAACCCGACTGCAAGGTTTAGGATTAATGGTCAACCTCTAACATTGGAGAGGGGAGTGAGACAAGGCTGTGCCTGGTCTCCTCTTCTCTTTGCTATATTTCTGGAGCCACTAGCCCAATATATAAGGCAAAACAGAAAAATCGTGGGTGTTACAATAAATGAGGTGGAACATAAAGTAGCATGCTATGCCGATGATGTTCTCTTATTCCTAAAAACACCTGAGGAGTCTCTGCCGGAGGTAATGAACTGTCTTAAAAACACTGGCCGAATAACAGGATATAAATTGAATCTAAGTAAAACTGAGGCCCTTCCCTACAATTATAGTCCATCTGAAAAGCTCAAACAAGCACATCCACTGAAATGAAACACAGACTCAATTAAATACCTGAAGGTAACACTTACTAAAGATACAAAAAAAACTATATGACAAAAATTACAACCATTTATATCAAAGAGTCAAAGACGACCTTACAAAATGGAATCATATCCCATGTCTGAGCATAAGCTCTAGAATAGAAACCATCAAAATTAATGTTTTACCAAGATGTTTATATTTGTTTCAGACCCTCCCACTCCAGATCAATCAAAAAGATTCTATTGAATGGGATAAAACGATCTCTAGATTTATATGACAAGGGAAATGACCCAGAATATGATACAAAACATTGCAACTGCCCAAAGAGTACGGCGGCTGGGGCCTACCATGTTTAAAAAAATACTATACTTCAGCAATGATCAGGGCAGTGTTGCACTGGTGCGATCCCTCATATGTAGCGGCATGGAAGGAAATTGAATGCAAAACAATAACCAATATGCATATGCAGGCAGTTCTAGCAGATAGAAATCTACAGGACTCCATTTCCAAAATAAGAAATCCTTGGGTAAAGGCCACACTAGGGGTTTGGAAAATGGTGGTAAAGGAAAATAAGCTGGAGAAGGATATAAAAATATTAAAATGGTGTGCATATGATTCGGAATTCACACCAAATCAAATAGACCCTAGTTTTAAAAACTGGATAGATAAAGGAATTACATCGATATGTGATATTGTAAAGGAAGATGAAATTATGAGTTTCCAAACTTTAAAGCAAACGTTTCATTTAGAAAACCAAGATCACTATAGATACTTACAGTTAAGAAAGTTCTATACTCGAAACATTAAAAACCAAATAGCCACTACAGCGAGGGCATTTATCCAACTCTTTGTAAATGCTTATAAGTCCGATATTAAGAAAGGTGTAATCTCACAAATATACAAAAGTCTTCATGATCTCAGCAATTATTCAACAAAGTATATAAAGGAAAGATAGAAGAAAGATGGAGGTCTGGCAATTACAGAAGAGGAATGCCAAAACATTTGTTCTTTATATTGGAAAAGTACAAAATCACATATGTGGAAGGAATTATGATGATGGAAGTTGTGAATGTTGGAGAAACTGTGGCTACGAAACAGCACACCACTATCATATATTTTGGGATTGTAAGAATATTAAGAACTACTGGAGAGAAGTCCATAAAGTGATGCAAAACATATTTAGTACATATTTACCCTTTGATTTCAACTCCATATTTTTAGGGTATGTACCCTCAGACATAAAGGGTATAGATAAATACTTACTTGGTGTGCTGCTAGCTGCAAGTAAAAAGGCACTGACCAAAAGGTGGCTAACACAGGATCCAGCAACATTAAATAGCTGGACTGATGTAACTTTGATGTAACTTTTGAGATTTATAAGATGGAAAAGATTGCTTTTTTAGTGAATTTTGAGTATGAGAAATTTGTAAAACACTGGGGAAAATGGCTCCGCTATATATGAGTTCTATAAGGCCTGATATCGCTGATATTCATCATTGAAGGAATGGTTGTTTAAATGTTTGTTTATTTTGTTTGTTTTCTATAATAACATGTACTAATGCTATGTCACCATCTGCTACTGAGTGTGTTGGCTTTTCAATTGCCATGTCTCTGGATGTATATAGTTACAAACTGTATCTATCCGTACACATGTTTCTTTGTTTGTGTGTTGTGTTCTGTTTGTTCCTTTTCTTTCTCTTGTTTTCATATCTGCGTGAAGGAAAAGTACTTGAAGTGATGGCGGTCATCCAGACTACTGTCTATGAGTCTTAGAACAAAGGAAGCCATCAAATACTGTACATTTTATTTTATGCATAACTTCGATAAACACTTAAATTACAAAAAAAAGAATCATAACATTTTTTTTTTTAAAAAAAAGCTCTGGTGGAGAAGAGATATGTTACCACATGGAGTGTCATGTCATTTTCCCCCCCTATACTTTTGTTGTATTTGCATGTTTCCTGTTTGGTTTTAATTGATATCTGGGATTTATATTCTATTCTTATCTGAATGGCTTTGATGTGTGTTGTTTAATATCTTACAGTTTAATTGCCTCTCTGCCTGTTAAAGCTCTGCCGTTGGTGTCATGGTTTTGATTAAAAAAAAAAAAAAACGTACATCACACAATGTACTATCCAAATGTTCACAGCACGCTGGTAAAATTCAGCACTAATAGAAGCTGAAGTTTAGGAAAGTAAGTTATCTGCCCATCATCATCATCTTAAAATGCACTGCTGCATCTGCACTGTACCTGATGTCATTGGAAAATTCCTTCTCATAGCGACGTCTGCTGCTCAACTTCCAGTACAGAAGCACAACAAAGACCAGGAAGATAAAGATGAGGAGCAGGGAACCAACAATGGTGCCAACTATCACAGCAGCTCTGTTTGGAGCTGCAAAATAAGTATGAAAAACATTAAATTATTCATCCTGAAGTTCTGTTTTAACATCTTGTTTCAAAGAAATAAAAGTATAAAAACTGTAATTCCTAAACAGTTAATTGTCATACTTTTGTTAAACCCCTTTCCAAGCGGAAAGTCTACAGTTCAGTCACATCTTGATTGATTTGAACTGTGCCTCTGTACACCAGAGGCTAAACTGTGATGTTATCCAATTACTTATGGGCCTCACTCTGTCTGTGTCTGTCTGTACTTGAAAATGGTTTATGAATTTCTGATTTTCTTGAGTAAATGGTTTGAACTTGCATATCACTCCTGCTCTACAAAATGCCTTCTAACACATCTCTCCTTTCACACACTAACACATGCAAAGTGCTTGGCTGATATACTTGATATACTCATGAAAAGCTTTTTCAAGTAAATTAACTTACAGCCATCGCTCACCTGTTATAAACATGGCAATCCCTTGGGTTTCCAGCAGAATATTGCTGACTCTGTTTAACTGTAGCAGTATTTTAGCATAGCTAAGAAAAAGTCAAGTCAAATTATTATTCTAAACACAGAAGGGCTCTCTCTCTGTGGCAAATAATGGATAAGCGGAAGGTTTCTAAGGTGACGGTGCATGGTACTCAAGAATCCTTTGCAGAAAGTGCAACAGTTGTATTCAAAGCATGATCAGGCACACCGAAAGTAAGCACACCATCCAAAGATCAATACATTAAGTAGCAGTCCACCTCTCAGGAGGAGAAACAACTCCTGGTGTGGGATGAAATATATCCGGATTTTATGGTGGATGCTTGAGATTTGTAGTGTTAGCAGACAGGTGTGTGAAAGGAGACAAACAGGGGAAAGAATGATACTGCAGTGTATCAAGCTCACAGTGAATGATAGTAGGGTGATTTTACTTTCACCCTGACCAAGAAGAAGTACCACTCCAGTTTTCATAGAGATATGCTACGTGGCATGCATCAGCCTGTGGTTGGCACTCTTTGTGGAGAAGGATTCATATTGCAGCAGGACAATGGGCCCAAAACACCTCAAAGCCATATCATGGATGTTTCATTATTGCACACTGAAACATTGTCAGATCATGCTGGGACATCAATGCCTGTCAGATTTTGAGTGCTGTTATCAGATCAGGAAATTTTTGATCTCAAGTTTACTGGAGAACACAGTTGTGCTTTAAATTATATCCCCATTGCCAATAGTCCAATGAAAACTACATGTAGGTTTCCTGAGACTTGGATGTAAAAGCATGAATGTATAATAATATATTTCCTGGCAGTTAAAAACTGCTAGTTTTATACTGTTTCTACCTGCATTTATTCCATAATATGCCACTAATTATGCTGCAAATCCTTGGTTGAGGGCCACGAGCCTAAGGGTCGACACTTCTTGTGTAGGACAGAAGCCTGCACTTGGAATAAAAATGAATGACTATGAATGATTCACTGCTCGAAGCTTAACATCTAAGCACTTATTCAAGGGGCTCTGGACCTGACGAGATGCATTGGAGCCTGCTCCAAAGATCACAAGGCCCAAAGAGAAACTCGTGCTATGGATCCAACGGATGCAGATGGTTGTGTGAGTCTTAAACTAAATGATGATCTCATCTGTACTGGCAGGCTGTAACACAGACTGTACTTCCCACTGGTGCACTCACTGTCAACAGATTCATTGCCTGTGAGACTGCTCTGCTACACCCCTCATATCTGTCTTGTTTAGATGTATTACTGTACATAGATTGCCCTCATTTAAGGCATCTCACTTAAAATTGGTTAGCGTTTCTGCTTGTATTTAATTAGTCCACATATTTTACGGTGTACACAGCCAACAGGGTCTGCAGACCTGCTGGCAGCAGAATTATCATAACTTTACACTTGTGTGATTTAGCACCAGAAAAAGTTAGCGATGAAAAACAGAAGGCTAAAACTTTCAGCGAATAAATGTTTTTCTTGTCAAGGAAAGCGTCCCTCTCCCATCATCGTTAGACAGCATAAAAGGAACGTCACACTAATGTTACAGTGTGTGAAAAGCACAGCAAAGAGGAGATTTTGGCACAGCTACAAAGAGAGGAGATTTAAGAGGATGAACTCGAACATCCACGTCTTTCATGATCTGATGTGTGCGTCATCCGTCATGCATGTGAACACAAGCAGTCTGTGTGAGCGTGCTTTCTTACGTTTGTTGGCTTTCAGGTTCAGCGTGCAGCTTTCTACTCCAACAGCATTGTTTGCTTCACAAAGGTAGATCCCTGCAAAGCTCTCTGAGTGGTTGCTGATTTTCAGCTCTCCGGTCACACTGTCTGGGAAAATGAGCACGTGCCAACAAGCATAGATTAATTCAGGGTATACATACTGTACATTATAAGGCGCTCAAATGAAAATTGATCAAACTGCCATCTCTACATGAAAAAACTAAAAACATGAAGCTCATTAGTATGCAGGTTTGGAGCAGATATTCATTACGTATGCATGCAAGCAGTGTGTTTGTTGTTCCCTGCTTATATAAGGCACTGATCAATGTAGTTTGCAGTAAATATGTTTGGGAAGAACAAGGAAATGTTTCTAGTTGTAGAGTGAGAACTAATGTGGAGAAATGCAAGTAACATGGTAAAATGCTACCATTATAATAGTCTTGCTTTAAAAACTTCAGGGTTTATGTTATTATCAAATATTGCCACCCAGGACTTTTGCCATGTAAGCAATCAATGAAAAAAAATGTATTTTTTTTGGAAAAAAGGTGACAAAGTTAGCAAATAATAGACGCTCACAAAGAAAATGTTTTTCATTGAGTTTTTGCTCACACAGCATCAAATGATACAGTGCCTCAGTCCCAAGGCACCCGCCCCCCACCCCTCCAAACCTCCAACACACGCATATACACATACATAGACTCTCGAGCATGCACGTATTCTCTTTGATGTGCAGTATCATTGTGACATCAGCAGAGGTCACACTTACTCTGTGCGGCTCCATCAGCGATCGAGCCAGCTCTTTCTCTCCTCCATGTGTATTTTAAAGGAGTGGAGCCTTTTGCAGACTCGCAGTGCAGAGACACAGGATTGCCAATCAGTTCCCCTCCCTCCACCCAGCACTTAGGTACAGACGGCTTCGCTGAAATCATACAACAAATGGATAATTTTCCATTGCCATTTCCATTCTATTTCTTTCCCCTTCAAAGGAAAGGGAAAAGAAAAAGAAATAAAACAGCACAGCTTTATAGCTTTAGGATGAAAAAGGGGGAACCTTTTTGACTGAGTTTTGCCACATATACAAACAATACAGAGGGTTTTCTTGTTTTTGTTTTCCAACTCAGATATGCTATAAAATCTATGAATCACCCCAAAAAAGCACATCTCCAAGACAAATTAATGTTTCAAATCCTTATGGAGTTAAAGCTTGATGGCTAATGATGGCAAGGCTGAACAATTTAGACACCAATGCCATCTTGTTGTGAAGAGATGTGAGAGGGTCGAAATTGCTACCCATTAGGGTGAGACTGAAAATGTTACACAATACTCTGAGCATGTTGCACATTTGCACAATTTAGATAGTGAAAGAAGATTTACAAAAATCTGTCCCCCAATTTCTCCAGATATTTTTTTTTCAAACGACTTATGCTATACACGATCGCACAAGGAGTCTAATCTATAAAATGAATTGCTGGCTCTCAGGACTGCCTTGTGTTGCTGTCAGCAAGAAAATAGCTATGGGTTATCTACTGACATATAAGAGTGTGGTATGGATATTTATTTAACAATGTGTATGTTTCATTGAGGAGGGAGGTGATGTTATCTCGAATTTTAGAACACTTAAATGCTTCTTGGAAAATATTGGAGAAATAACTCAGGCTGTGGTAGATATAGGTGGGTAATTTGGTCCCAGGTTGGATAGATTATGTTCTTCAGGTCATTTTAAACCCAAAAAATGTTTTATTAAATTGAAACATTACTGCAAAACAATAATGATGTTTTTTCCTTCCTATCCCGAGACCTAGCTGCGAGATTGCTTGCAAACTTGTATTTTTTGAAGAATGTTTCATCAGTACAGTTGTACAATACGGTGTACACTCTCAGTTTAGACTTTTGGATGTAGATTCTACAGGACTTCTGAGGGAGTTGGACTGCATCAATTACCTGCTCCATTATGAGACACATTATTTAATACCATACTCAACTGTAAGTCTGGCAGCGAGGTGACTGTCCTCCACCGCAGTTACTGCTCAGTCTTCAAAATAGATGAGATTGACTAAGTAAGTTCCTTTTCCCAACTGGCAAACTTTAAGATTCAGTACACTGACAAATGGCTCTTAGTGAAGTGTCATTAGTTTTAGACAAAGCCATCTTCCTTCAGTTCATTCATTTCCATTTGTAAAATTGCAAACACACCGGCCTATTCGCAGCAAACTCCATCTACTGATGAAGACTGATGTCCAGAGAAAGCTAGTAAGTGAACCTTCATTTCAGATTGTGTAATTCAATCATGCAAGTATTCACTATCCCGCAATTGATTACCGGACTCTAAAAAATTATGAGTTCTAAGCGATCGGTTTTGTAATGCGTTATAAAAAGGAGTAAAATGCATGTTCTAACAAAGCAGGGAAACTTTATTGCAGATTAAATGGTTGAAGCACTAGATCAAATCGGCCCATTTAACACAAATTTAGGGAATCACTTGTCATCAGATGAATAATTTTTTCTTACTACTACTTCTTTTGGTTGCTCCCTTTAGGGGGTCACCGCAGAGGATCACCTGCCTCTGTTGCACCATATCACTAGCATTCTCCATCCTCAATCACACTATGACATGACAAGTCTTAAATAGAAAAGGTGCCTCCTGAAGTACTAAACACCAAGAACACTGCATTTTGGAAAGGTGATGGACATAAATAATGCAGCGAGACGCAACCTAAAGCCTGGTCTTACCCATTACCACCAGTGACATCTTGTGCATGTCCACTCCAGGTGCTTTCTTCACTTTACATTGGTAGGTAGCGGTGTGAGCAGGTGACAGCAGAGCAATCGACAGTGAAGCGTCACCCATCGAGGGATCACCAGCAGCAAAGCTGAGCTCTTTTTCAAATGCATGGTTACCAAAGAAGTACTTAGTGCCACTGGTATAGGATACAAGCTGATGGAAAAAATAAAGACAAATATAAGCGTAATTCAGCAATTGACTGAAATGGTGTTAATGTTACATGCAGTCTTCTTAAATTAAATGTACCATGAGTGGTTGGTTGAATTACCACCAAATCTGGGCCTCAGAGGGTCTCTAAAAATCTCTTTTAGTTCAGTGTTTTACTTTTAAAGCACGTTTACTGTGGCTCAGTTTCACAACACTCATCAGTCTCATTTCCAGCAACAGCAGGGAGCAGCAAAAAAAAAAAAAAAAAAAAAAAAACCTGCCAAGCACCAAAAGGCATAATAACTAGTTAGTAAGAAATGGAAATGCAGTTAGATTTTTTTTCCTCATTTAACCAAGAACCAAGTGTAGTGTATCTGCACATCATCAAAAAGAGAAACAACTCAAAATTAATGCTTTCAGGTTTTGGTTTTATATGGATGACAGGATTTTTCCCATTTGCAAGACTTGTAAATGAAAAATTGTTTGATCACACATTAACATATCTATATACACTTTTTGGTCAGATATTAGAGTTGTGTGCTCATTAGCTGGTTGTAAGTTCTTTACAGAGGACCTATTGTTTGTTCCTTATTTTCAGATGTTTCCTTTTTTTTCACTAAACATGGCAAAAGTGATGAGGTCACTGAGTAAAAGTACCCTCTATAAGACACACACACAAAAGTCATGCAATATGTGCTCCACATTTTTTCTACTCTTGGCTATGTATGATGTCAGTCAAAAAAGATATCCATCATTTCAGTCACAGTTCTAGATCCAGCTCCATCTGCCAGCTGTTCAAACCTTTGTCAGGCAGTCAGAAGAAAGCTGGCAAAAAGGAAGAATGGGCTCAAAGAGACAGAAACTAAAACTGCTTTTTTTAGACAGAACTAAAATCAGTACCAAAGCCCAGAAGAGGATAAATGATGATTATTTTGAACTGTGAATTATGCAAAAACCACCCCCTAGTAAAGAACAAGAATAAAGACATGAAGCTGGAAATGTGCATAAATAGGTCTACTAGTTTACAATTAGGAGCAAAGCCTCTACTACTTTATACGTTAAACTACAATATATCACATTCAATTTTGACTTAGACCACAATTTTACAATGTGTTTAATATTGGTACATTATACATAGTAGATCTAGTCAATCGTTGCATCGACTTTGCATAGGGAGAGATGAAAGGGGGGAAAAAACGTTCTCCCGAGTCTTAAACACTAATGACTTGTTTAATTTAAAAGGCAAATGGGATAAACAACTAATTCCTGTGAAATTAAAAGGTAGTGAGAGTTCATCAACTCTCCAGTCTCCTTGAACGAACATTAGTTTAGACTGTGCACCACATGAGATTTAGAATAGAAAAAGACGATGTGAAATCCGAATAGATTAAAAGATTTAGGGATTGTTTTGCGAAGTGGTTTTTTTGACACCTAATTAGGGGTGCATGCAGTTTGTGGTGAATAGAGTGATTAATGACAAAAGGCTACCAAAAGGGATGGTGTACAAGATGGTAGTTAACACAGCTCTCCTATGTGGATCAGAGATGGTGACAGCCGAGTTAAAGATTGCAAAGATTTGCATTGGGACTGAAAATGATAAGCAGGATTAAGAGCGAGTATATCAGAGCAACAGCTCAGGTGAGATTGACAGATGCGGGACGGAGTAAGAGAGGCAAGATTGAGCTGGTTTGGAAATGTGAAGAGGAACGAGACCCGGTATGCTGGGATAAGCATGTTGAAGCGGGAGCTGTCATGTGACAGGAAAAGAAAAAGGCCAAAGAGGAGGTTTATGGGTGTGGTGAGAGAAGATTTGCAAGTGGCTGGTAAGGTTGTAGAGGGCAGGAAGAGATTCAAACAGATGATCTGCTGTGGTGATGAGTAACAGGAACAGCAACATTAATAAGCTCGCTTAGCTGTATTCAGAACCTTTGTTTGAATATGGGGAGAGATGTTGAACTCTTTCATTTCATGGACCTTCGTGTTCAAATCATTTGCTAACAATTTCAGATGCTATTATTGGAAATGCATTTGTGACTTACTAATAATTTAATGGGAAAATGGAGACAACATTCAATGCGCTTCAGTGAAGGGCATGCCAGTCTTTTTTATTGAGTGCTACAGCCGGTCAGATTGACATGCGAAAATATAGGCATGACTCAACTTTAACATGAAAGAATAAAATCTGAAAGAGTTAACGAATAATAAGCAAACAGTGGAACTATTTAACTGTAGATTTTTTTAACTGGAACAATCTGTCCCAAAGAACATATTCTCAAAAATAACTGGTACATAGACCCAAAATATTACCAAATGTTTCCAAACATTTGAAATGGCATAAAATAACTAAACTTCTGAATACTGCAATTTAATAAATTCATCCTGTATGCATTTTATAGATAGCATTGTCTGGGTCGATCTCACATTACTTCTTACCATTTGATCTTTCTGTGTGGTGTCTGGACTGATCACAGACCATTCAATGTCAAGTTCCCCAGTGTCACGAGGGCTTGGTTTGTAGCTGCATCCCAAGGTCACACTCTCTCCCTCTGCCTTACGGATGGTCTGTGGGCCCTTGGATGTCACCTGCAAGCCTTGCGTGTATCCCAGATCTTAAAACATTCAGAACACTTGCGTCAAAGGAATGCAAACATTAAATAAACATCATAAGGTAGTGCATTAGACGATAGAGCTTTCTGAATCCCCCCCCCCCAAAAAAAATCTCTGATTACTCAATTTACTGAAATAAATCTTCTCTCCTCCTATACAGTCACAGTTGGAATGTAGCAGACAATACACTACCAATCCCATAATGCACAGGTCACATCACATACTCAGGCATCAATGCCTTCCTTTGGCTGTCAATGCTGGTTGGACTCAGTTTCACTCCACTACTTAAAATAATAAATGATGACCTTGAGCATTGGATCAATCTACCACTATTCATCACAGGCTGAATTCCAATTGTTAAAACATCAATATCTTCTAAAAATAAATTATATTCAGTTATCTCAACTCGTCCTGCTGCCAACCGTATAATTCCTAAATACTACAAGAAAAACAAGACAACAAGAATTAAAAGACAACAAGAATTAAACAGACAACCCCCCCCCCAAAAAAACAACCAAAAAACAAAAAACAAAAACGCAAAACAATCAAACAAAAACAAAAGAGGACAAGAAGCACTATGTTTTTAATCATTTTCATCATGGAGACGTCTTAAATCATCAGATAAGTCAGAGATCAAAGAGTCTGTAAAGACATCTTAGTTTCAGATCAATCATGCTCCCGTCAGACACCCAAACAGCATTGTTTCAAAACATTAACAGCAACAATAACTGACAGGTTGCACCATCTATTTCTACTCTAACATTTGATGTACACTGTATGGAAAATGTATCACACATCTGCAACATATTTCTCAAATTAATATCCTGCTCTCATTCTCCTACTTCATCAAGAGGCAATGGCATGAGAAGCAGACATTTTCTGGAATATCTGCAACTCAAATCATCCATCCAGTCAAAACTTAATTTTGCAGTTATCGTCCCGGATCTTGCTTCTGCATCTTGAGAACTAATAAACATCTGTTCCTCAAAAAAACACACAAAAAACCCCTAAAAACTAAATGAGAACTGAGCTTCATCATCATCATCATCATCATCATCAGGTGCCAACTTGTGGAATCAAACACCAAGTACTTCACAGAACTCACTTGAAAAAAAAAAGGTTATATCTAGATTCATATCAGAAATATTACCATATTGTGTACAAAATATGCTAGTTAGCTCTGATCACCCTACTTCATTCTGTGCAGTAGCTACACAACTTTGGAAAGACACCAGGTCACTCTCTGTCTTTCAAGGCTGCCACTACTCCCCATCCCTCCACCTGCCCAAGAGACATATTAACAATTTTAACAGGGAAAAAAAACAATGCAGAACATCTATAATATCTATATTTGACAATCTAGAACAAAACTTACATACTACATCCTCTATCCATCTCCTGTGGAATCTTTGCAACAAACCCTATTCTTAGTAATATCTACATTCCCAAAGGTTTACATAGATATGTTTACATATTCTTAATTATTTTATCATCTCGTGTATCAACTGTATTTGATTGATTTCTCATCAGAGCCTCCTCCATGTCTATTGTTTTGCAATAAATAAAGAATTAAGAAATTTCGGCTAGCTGTTTAATTACAGCCGTGCCAGTTGTAAGTAAAAATAAATTAATTACACACATACTGATTCTAATCTAATCCTTATTTTTGTTGTCAGTGATAAATATCCTATTTTCACACTTACTGGGCCACAGTTTACAGTCTCCACATCTAATGATTCAGGATATTTTGTTAAAGGAAGGCTGAGTACGAAAACATAATTGTTTTAGCCAAATATCACAAAGGGATATGAAAAGCACTTGGACAAATTAAATTAAGAAATATTTAACACTGGTTACATTTTTTTTTAAAGCAGCCCTCCAGAAGAAAAATGAGATTCAGAGAATAAGTAACTCTATGCTGTTCTTGGCAAAACTAATCTCAAAGAGCTTTGCATCATTGTATTGGCTCTGTCACAAGGCCAGCATTTTCAAGCTCAACAAGAAAAACTGGCTTTTGTGGTATGCAAACATTTTGAATTAGCTGCAAAAGGTGAAAACAAACAAACAAACAAAAACCCGCAAAAAAAACCCCCTTTTTCTAGATGAAATCCCAAAAATTTATCTGTGATTTTATCTAGAATCTGTAGTCTATTTATGTTTGTTTCCTGGCAACTTAAATGGACTTTGCTTTTAATCATAGTCCACAAATATTCAATAGGGTTAAGGTCGGGGCTTTGGCAAAGCTGTTCCAGAAGCTTGATTTCAGCCTGCTTTATCCATTTCAAAATCAGTTTTGATGTGTGTGTGGGAACATTGTCATGCTTCTGTCGAAGTTTCAATCATCTGTTGATTTGAGTTGAAGAATCTGAAGATGGTTATTTTTCATTACTCCATCCCCTTTCTGTATTGTATGGCACTGGCAGCAAAACAGCCCAAGAGCATGATGCAGCATGCTTGACAGCTGGTATAGTGTTTTTAGGTTTAAAAGCCCCACCTTTACTCCTTCAAACACACCTTATCATTCTGGCCAAATGACAGTGGCGTTCCAGCAGCTTCCAGTTCATGCTGCGTCACCCCTGGATGACACACTTGTATACCTCGTACTTATGTACAATTGTTTGAACTGATGATCCTGGAATCTGTAATTGTTTAGAAATGTCTCCAAGAGACCTTCCAAATTTCTGTAAATTCAGATCTTAATTGAGTTCCTTGGACTTTCTCATAATTCATGATATTTGTCAGTCCAATGAGTGATGCCAAACATGTTTTATGTAGGCAAAGAGAAACCACCAGTCATTGTCAATAATGATCACTACTGAGAAGTTAGTAGGGCTTGGCCTTGCTAGTTAAAGTACACTTTAGAGCCTTCAGCACCACTTAATAAAAGATTTAAGTGAATGTATGAATATATTTGACCCTGTATGTGTACGTTTGACCCTGTGTGGGCTACAGAAATCCCCCCCCCTCAACACAAATTCTTAAAGGTGCATGCTATATAATCATTACAACCCAGAAATAGAAGAGTTCAAATAAATCATTAAAAAGCCAAAACAAATTACCATGATATTCATACCCATAATGAGTGTATGTGAACTTCTGACCACAAGTGTAAGTGCTTAGTGGGAAAAAGTACATAAACTACATTTCAGATAATTCTGTTTGTCTATAGTAAAATAAAATAAACTTTAAATATACTTCTCAGTCAAAATAAGAAGAGCTGCCCAGTATAAGAGCCGCACCCTAAAAAAGGAAAAACACACACGCACACAAACGTTGCACATATGTGAGTCCCAGGAACATTAGGGAGTCAACAATCATCTCCAAACGTAATCTCTGATTGGACAGCCCGGGCGCCATGGTAACATGGAAAACTAACACCACTGAGCTCTATGTCTCAGCAGACTTCAATAGAGAATAGATGTGAAGGTCTCAATTACTGTCCATAAAAATATGCCTTACTTAATGTTAGTTTTTCTAAAACAGTATTATGCAGTAGATAAATACACCATATTTACCATTTATACATGCATAGGTAGATTCATGTAATTCAGTCTGTGTACTTACCTGGGCTCAAGAAAACTGCAGCCCATAACAAGAACACAGAGAGCCAGGGCGGGCAGCTGAGGTAAAATCCTGTTCTCAACTGAGAGCGGCTTAGTTTAAACATACTGTTCCTTTTTAAAATAGTCGCTAGTAGCTGGTCAAAATAATGAGTACAGTGTCCTCAAATATATAGTTTATACGTCACATGTAAAAAAAAAAAATTAAGTATTCATATAGATACTTTATACTGATATTACCTGAATGGAGGTGCTACACACACACACGCATCTATCTGTGGAATACAAAGGAACAACAGCAGTGTGATACCTGTTGCTCTTGCTTTAATGTGAGCTCCTCCTGTAGCCCTTTCTTATTACCATAAAGCTTTCTGATTGGATAGTGACCACTTTAACAAAAGGTTACCTTGATATTGCTATTCAGCTGTTAATATTGCTTTCAACACCCTCCATTCTTCCTTTTGTAATCACAAGTTAATGAATACAAATTATGTACAATTTTAGAAAACCAATCAAAATGTGCTTGAGGAAATCAGTGTCCAGGCAGCTGAATAACAATGCAATACAATCTCTCTGTAAACAAGGGAAACTGAAGGAGCAAACAATGGCTGGGAAACTCAGGGTGCTAATTTGAAGAGAGCTGAACTCCACTGAAAGCAAATCACCTGCCACAAATTGCTGCTTTGTCTACAATAAGCTTTGTGTGTTTTTTGTCCAAGTTGTCTGTCTCTGTTCACTCTCCTATTACCCATTAAAATGTGTTTTTATTGATTTTTTTGGTTTGTTTTTATACCCCCCCACCTCACCACCACCACCACCCAAAAAAGAACTTCCTGGAAACACACAATTACTGTACACCTTATTTATTGTATACACTACCTAAACACCTACCATTTGTCAAATGTCCATGGTTTCAAATGAAAAGCTATTAAAAAAAAGAGTACATGACGTCTAAAGTGATGAAAAACTGTTTTTTATTATTTGCTTTCTTTTTTCTTTCCTTAAAAAAACCCTGCAAAGCTCACGTGTCTGCTACAAGAAAAGGTGGGGTACTCTTCAGCAGACACATGAAGAAAACACATTAGAGGCAGAGGATAAAGTGCTTTATGTGAACTGTACTATACCCTCGAAGGACCTGGCGTCCACATATGTGGACATCACATTTTGGGTTGTCTAGACCAAAATATTAAATGTTGCTTTACAAGGCCCTGATATCCACTTACGAGCACATTATACTGCTACTGTTCTGTCGAAATTTAAAATCAATGTCCACATATGTGGATCTCATTTTTCTCAGAAACAAAAATGAGGTAAAAAAAATAAAAAATCAGGCAATTCTTTGTTTTGGTCCCAATCAGCCCAAATAGCAAAGAGAAATTACAAATACATGCCATGAAAGAGTTCAGGTCTTAGGGGGACACATATATAACATTTCTTTAAAATGTATATATGATTTTCTTTCAGCTATTTTAAATGCTCTGTGCCTGTTTTAAAAAGTCATTTTATCCATGGCCACTATTCGATAAAGCACACTATGAGAAAAAGCATCTAAAGCCCAGCTTACCTTCTCTTTGACCTTGCACACCCACTCATTTCAAACTTTGAAAATGCACTGTAAAGTTTTCTGAGTAACTGCTTTAAAAAAGGAATTACTTGTCTAGAAATAGGTTGGATTTTGTGGGAAGAAATTACATTTAAGGGCTTTAAAAGCATGAAACTGTCACTGCTCCCCTTTTCTAAATTACTTTAATGTGAACCTTTTACGAAACCTGTTCAGGACTTCCTCTGGAATCTACCTGGACACAATGAAGTTAGATTAGATTCAGCATTGCATATCACTCAGTAAGTACCAGTATGATAATATGCTATTTATGCAGAATAGTTTCCAGATAGATACAGAGCAGTTCCCTAGTACACCGTTATTTGGTTGGTGAGATGTTGCATTGGTACTGCTGCAATAGAAATTACTGGAAATTTAATCTGACTGATGGTTTTGATTGGTAGGGTACAGTTCACTGGACACTTAAACATGTAAAGTTTAAAAGGAAATGATAAGGTCTATGAGATATTAATGTCTAAATCTCTACAAAAAGTTGTAGAAAATGTTTGCAATAAGTTGCACAAAATTTGCAACCACGCTAGTCTTCCTATATTATTCCGTAGAAACCTTTGTCATCATCTGACCAAATCCTTATGAAATAGTGTTTATCTACAAGCCCACCACAAGAGCTGTACAGTGTCATCAGCTATTCAACAGCTGCTATTTAGCAGCTAAGTGAAATTGGTTGCAATGAGGATGCCCAATCAAAAACCTTGTGATTGCTTTGGTGGTTAGCTGTAGGTAGCCTATAGTTTGGATGGAAGAATCCAACTCATCTGTAAATACTTAAGGAACATGTAAGGAGAGATCATTTGAAAGAATTGAACATGATTGGAGAAAATTGCAACAACTGTGAGGGTTGTGGACCCTCAATCCCTTCCTCAAGGCCGATAAGGCAGACATTGCAGTGTCTGTTTCTCGACTCCATGTCCGATAACTTAGCCTTCAGCTTTTCATTAGCGACCTGTAGTGTCTCACAGGTATCCTCCACTTTAGCAAGGCGCTGGTCGAGCGTTTTGGCGCTTTCCTCCAAAGATTCTAGGCGCTCACCATGGTTGTCCGATGCCTTCTGTAGTCCGTCCAGCTTTTTATTCACATCGTCAAAAAAGCTGACTTTTAGTTCCACCAGTAAAGCCGAATGGTGCTCCACTAGCAGTGCTGTTATTCGCAGGAACGCTAGCAGCCACGCATTCGGTTGTTTTGCCATTCGACTTCGCATGTTTAGGCGACATGGCAGGGCATCAAATGTTCCGACGGCTTCACCAAACCATCAAGATATCTGCCTCAAAAAATAAGTTAGGCGGGCTCGCTCAAATAACTAAAAGTTGCGGGAGCTAAGGGAAAGTGTGACTACCCCATGCTCGTCAAAACCGGAAGTCTCTCGATTGGAGAAAATTGATGTATTTAGCAATTAGACTCTGATGGCCCATTATGACAAAATGTAATGCCAGTGGTTATAGGATTCTAGTTGCTCGTGGTGGTGAAGATGAAGATGGATTCTTGAATGGAGCTCTGACTGACGTGGACATGGGTTGCACGAAGCCTGTAAAGGAGAATGAAGAAGAGGACAGATTTAAAACACAGAGTGGAGGCTGATTGACTCAAACAAGGCAGGCAAGAAGATGATTGGACAAGTGTTGACAGTATTAAGTTTGACAGGAAGGGAAAGGAGTAATGAAGTAAAGAGTAGACTAGGAGCCAAACACCCAGGAATAGACTAGCCTTTTATTGTCATTGCACATGTGCAACGCAATTATGGAATAAAAAGGGGGAAAGATGAATGATTGCAGATCTTCCTTTTTAAACTCACACATAATCTTCATTAAATGAACTATAACCATTTGGGGAATACATATTTTTTCTCATCAACCAGTGGTCACTAGACCTGTGTGATTGAGGCATTCTTCACTTGACCCTCACATATCCAAAGTTACTGTCAGGTAGTTAATGATCAAAAAAACAAGATGAGCGATTAAACCTTCACCATATTACATCTCTGTTCAGTTTCCTCCTGCTCTAGTGTCATCTACACTGTGACGCTATATTAAAATAAAGTTGGTTACTTTTTTCTGTTTCAGTTGTCAAACTATTTGAACTAATTATAAAACATGAATAAGCGAACAGTAACAACATCAAGAAAAAGCCATTGACAGCATCTCTGATGTCTATCAATTCATCAAATTAAACGCTGCCCTATCAAAGGCCATGCAACCCTTGATCCTTTGTTTTTGTTTGAGCCATTAATTTGAAAATGCTACACAGTGTCAAACTAATCTGCAATTTTTCTTCACACACTGCTAACTATTTTGAAAAGGGGTCAGTTTTAGTTAAGAGGAATTTTTGTCTGGACAGATGGCTGAAAAATTTAAAAAACAAAAAAAACAAACCCAAAAACAAAAAAACAAAAAAGATTTTAGAACATCAGTGTACATAGTTAAAGTTATTCTGCAATATTATTATGTGAAGTGATGAGGACATCCTGTCTTTTGTTAAGCTGTTTGGTAAGGGAGTGAAAAGAGGCAAAGAGGAACCTTAATTTACATTTGTTAGGGACACAAAAACATCTCTAAACAAATGCTTGTCATCTGCTGTAGGTACAAATAACTGTTTGTTCTGGGTCTTTTTATTGTCTGGGTAATTTTGTTGTCTTGGAATGAAAACAACTGAAATAAAAACGTGTGGAATAAAGCCATTAGAACTGTTCATTTATTTGCTCATTGTTCCAGTCTTCTGAGAACTTGCTTTAAGACAGCAGTGATCATTCTAACCACAAAATAAAATTAAAAGGAAAATAAAGAACTGCCATGAAAATAAGAGCAAACGATGTGCCAGATTTTTGGTTTTGGCTAAGTAATTAGAAACTCTGAACACCTCCATATGAGGTTTGGCACAAATGGAGACAGATGGACTCAAAGACATAAGATCCAAACCAGAACAAGAGGAATTTTCATTGTTTGTACAGGCATGCAAGCCCTTCTTGTTCCACACACTTGTTGGTATGGTTTTCACTTGCTGTGCCTCAGAAGTCATTTTTAAGCAGTCCTTTTTATTGCATAATGATCTGAACGTCCTTGTCATTTTAACTAAGAAAAGAGACTCAGAAAGAATCAGGTTTTATTTCATAACAAACCGTAAAAGTTGCAGAGTACACTGTTGTGCCCTCGACCTGACTGAATTTTCTTTACTCATTTATTTTTCACACTGAGAATGGCTTCAAAGCCTGTACACATTTATATGGAGATAATACAGTTAGAGCTGCAGGTTTTTGGACAATGACTCAGTTTTTGTGATTTTGCCTTTGTACACCAGCACAGTGGATTTTAAATCCAACAATCAAGATGTAATTGAAGTATCAACTTTCATGTTTAATTCAAGGGTTTTAACAAATGCACTGCATTATCTGTTTTTATACTCAGGCCCCCATTTTCAGAGACTCCAAACTAATTGGTCAAACTAACACAAGGATTATTTTTAATAACTGGATGAAAATCCTTCTCAGTCTGTGTCTGCCTGAAGTCTAGAACCCATGGACATCCCCAAATATTACTCTGCTTCCTCCTTTGGAATGTTCTGCTTGGACTTCATTGCAGCTGCTTTCAGCTGCTGCTTGTTTGTGGGACTCTCTCCCTTCAGTTTTGTCTCCAGCAACTGGGTGAAGTCTTTTCCAGTCTTCTTATCTATTCTTCTCCAAGTTCAAAGTTACATTTTATTTGCATAATATTGATCTTGCTCTATAGTGCCAATTCT